>NC_057802.1:172234358-172256903 GCF_018294505.1 Triticum aestivum | reverse complement strand
CGGCGATGGGCTTGCCACGTGGCAGCCGCGGGTTGGCCGCGGGGGCGGCGGCGACTTGTCCGGCCGGAGCGGACTCGTCCGGCGCGGCGGGGAGGGATTTTAGGGTTACGGGAGACTGCGAATGTTATTTCGGGATGCTCACATATTTATAGGTAGAGGGAGCTAGGAGGCTCCAAATGAGGTGCGGTTTTCGCCCACACGATCGTGATCGAACGACCTAGAGCATGGAAGAGAGTTTGGTGGGTTTTGGGCTGGTTTTAGAGGGGGTTTTGCTGCACACACAAATGGACTTTGTGGATGCCCGGTTAACCGTTGGAGTACCAAACGACCTCCAAATGGAACGAAACTTGACCGGTGGTCTCCGGGTGGCATATTAAGGCCACTTGACAAGCCTCGGTCCATTCCGAGAAAGTTTGACACCCGCACACGACAGAAAACAAGAGGGGTGCACCGGAGGAGATAGGAGCGTCGGATTGCAAAACGGACAACGGGGAAAATGCTCGGATGCAAGAGACGAACACGTATGCAAATGCAATGCACGTGATGACATGATATGAAAATGCATGACATGACAAAATGCAAAACAAAAGACAAAACACGACCACGGAGGGAATATCATAACACATAGCCGGAAATGGCAAGAGTCGGAGTTACAAATATGGCAAGTTACATCCGGGGTGTTACAACACTCCACCACTACGAGAGGATCTCGTCCCGAGATCTAGGACTTAAAGAACTCCGGATATTCGGAACGGAGATGGTCCTTGCGTTCCGAGGTGGCTTCCCGGTCGGAATGGTGCGACCACTTCACTTTCAGAAATTTGTTTGACTTGTTGCGAGTCTTGCGCTTAGTTTCTTCAAGAATAGAACCGGGGTGCTCATGATAACACAAATCTTCTTGGAGGTCAATCTCTTCGAAGTTGATAGTGCGCTCAGGCATCTTGAAGCACTTGCGGAGCTGTGACACGTGGAACACGTCGTGAACGTTCGCGAAGTTGGAAGGAAGCTCAAGTTGATAGGCGAGGTCGCCTCTTTTGCCAATGATCTTGAAAGGACCCATGTATCTAGGGGCAAGCTTCCCTTTGATACAGAAGCGACGAGTGCCTTTCATTGGAGAGACGCAAAGGTAGACATGGTCTGCGATCTCGAAAGCCAAATCACGGTGCTTACTATCATAGTAACTCTTCTGGCGCGATTGCGCGGCTTTGAGATTATCACGGATGACTTTACACATTTCTTCAGCTTCAATGATTAAGTCATTGCCAAGAAGTTGGCGTTCACCAGTCTCTGACCAATTGAGAGGAGTACGACACTTTCTGCCATAGAGAATCTCGAATGGGGCCTTGCCCGAACTCGCTTGGAAGCTGTTGTTGTAGGAGAATTCAGCATATGGAAGACAATCTTCCCATTTCATGCCAAAGGAAATGACACAAGCCCTGAGCATATCTTCAAGAATTTGATTGACTCGCTCGACTTGGCCACTAGTTTGAGGATGGAAAGCTGTGCTGAAGCGAATGTTTGTGCCCATGGCCTTCTGGAAGGAGTCCCAGAACTTAGAGGTGAAGATGCTTCCACGATCTGAAGAAATCAATTGTGGAATGCCGTGCAAGGAGACAATTCTGGAGGTGTATAGCTCTGCCAGCTGAGCTGCTGTGATAGATTCTTTGATTGGAAGGAAATGAGCCACTTTAGAAAGCTTGTCAATGACAAATAAGATAGCATCATTTCCGCGCTTGGACTTTGGAAAACCAGTCATGAAGTCCATTTCGATATGATCAAACTTCTATTCTGGGATAGTAAGAGGTTGGAGGAGACCAGCTGGTCGTTGGTGTTCTGCTTTCACTCTTCGGCAGACATCACATTCATTCACGAATTGAGCGATCTCTCGCTTCATTCGAGTCCACCAATACGACTGCTTGAGGTCATGATACATCTTCGTACTTCCAGGATGAATTGACAGGAGAGAATTGTGCGCCTCGTTCATTATGACTTTCCTTAGATCACCTTTAGGAACCACAATCCGGTCCTCGAAGAATAAAGTGTCTCTGTCATCAATGCGATAGCACTTGTATTTGGAAAGACCCTTGTCGATACCACGTTTCACCTTCTTCACCATGGCATCCATGAGTTGTGCCTCACGAATTTGATCTTCCAAAGTAGGAGAGACTATGAGGTTGGCAAGAAAGCCTTGAGGAACAACTTGGAGATTCAGCTTGCGGAAAGCTTCACAAAGATCCGGTTGGAAAGGCTTGAGAATTAAGCTGTTGCAATAAGCCTTCCTGCTTAAAGCATCTGCAATGACATTAGCCTTGCCTGGAATATATTCAATACTCGGATTGTACTCTTGAATCATTTCAACCCATCGAGTCTGCCTGAGGTTGAGGTTGGGTTGAGTGAAGATGTACTTGAGACTCTTGTGATCAGTGAAAATGTCCACTTGTCTTCCCAACAAGAGATGTCTCCACGTTATTAATGCATGGACAACTGCCGCCAACTCAAGATCGTGAGTGGGGTATTTCTTCTCGTTGGGCTTCAACTGACGAGAGGTATAGGCCACAATTTCTTCTCTTGCATTAACACAGCACCGAGACCTTGGAGAGAAGTATCACAGAAAACTTCAAACGGCTTGGATTCATCAGGAGGAGTCAAGACAGGAGCTGTGACTAGTTTCTCTTTGAGAGTGTTGAAAGCAACATCACACTCAGGAGACCAGACATACTTCACATGCTTCTGGAGGAGGTTGGAAAGAGGCTTTGCAATCTTGGAGAAATTCTCAACGAATCTTCGACAATAGCTTGCAAGACCAAGAAAACTGCGGAGCTGCTTGACATTTTGAGGAGGTTCCCAATTCACAATTGCGGACACCTTCTCGGGGTTAATAGCGATGCCCTTGGCAGAGATGATGTGACCAAGGAAAAGAACTTCATCGAGCCAAAACTCACATTTGGAGAACTTCGCATAGAATTGATACTCTCTGAGCTTGTCGAGCACCAATCGCAAATGTTTGGCATGGTCCTGCTTATTCTTGGAGAAGACCAAGATATCATCGAGATACACTAGAACGAATTCATTGGTATAGGGGTTGAAGATGAAATTCATCATCCGAGAGAAAACTGGAGGAGCATTGACAAGGCCGAAAGACACGACAGTATATTCATAAGAACCAAAGCTTGTTCTGAATGCTGTCTTGGGAATATCTTCTTCACGAATGCGAATTTGATGATAACCCATACGAAGGTCAAGCTTCGAGAATACTTTAGCACCTTTAAGTTGCTCAAATAGCTCGTTGATGTTGGGAAGTGGATACTTGTTCTTGATTGTCTTCTTGTTCAATGGAAGGTAGTCGACACAAAGTCGGTCCGTGCCATCCTTCTTCTTGACAAAAAGAACACCACAACCCCATGGAGAAGAACTCGGTCTGATCAAACCCATACGCTCTTGTTCATCGAGCTGTTTCTTCAATTCCTTCAGCTCGTTGGGTCCAAGCTTGTATGGACGCTTGCAAACGGGTTCAGTACCAGGCTCTAGTTCGATAACGAACTCAACTGGCCGATGAGGAGGCATACCCGGAAGCTCTTCTGGAAAGACATCTTGATACTCACAAACGACTAGAATTTGAGAGATGGCATTCAATTCGCCCTTCTCATTGAGAGAAAAGAACCAAATGGTTTCATCACGAGCGGCATAAATAATGACATCCTCAGAAGAATGTGTCAATTGAATTTCCCTGGCAGCACAATCAAGTTGATCCTTGTGCTTAGAAAGCCAGTCCATCCCGAGAATAAGATCAATATCCGAGTCACCAAGAACAATTGGAGAAGACTGAAATTTATAGTCGCCCATCTTGATGGAACCATTCGGAACCATAGAGCTTGCATTCATGAATTTACCCGGAGAGACAACTGATAACGGTCTAGGCAAATCTTGATAAGCCAACTCATGCTTAAATGCAAAAGGTCTTGATATGAAAGAAAGCGATGCACCAGTATCAAAAAGAACTTTTGCAGGAATATCATTAACAGGAAGATTACCCATTATCACATTAGTAGATTCCTCCGCTTGAGCTGCATTCATCATGTTCACCTTAGCAGACTTTGGATTATGCTTGACCACTGCATTGCTGGAAGATCTGACAGGAGGAGGAGGAAGGCGCCTTTGGTTGAAGCACTTGTTAGCATAGTGACCTTTCTGCTAACATTTGTTGCAAGTCACCTCTGAGAGTGGACGGTGATAAGGAGCATTGGACTTTGGAGCTTGATTCTGAGACTTGTTCTGATAGCCAGAGTTGGAAGAGTTGGAAGAACCATGGCCACCTTTGTTCTTCTGCTGGTAAGGCTGACGAAACGGAGGAGGAGGAGGCAACCAGAACTTCTGTTGCTTAGCTGTCACAAGTGAGGAAGAAGAAGACTGAACTGCGTCTCTGACTCTTTTCATAGAAGCCTCACACTTGAGCTGAGCAGCCTCTTGCTTCAGTGCCATATTGTAGAATTGATCAAACTGAGTAGGCTCAACAAGAACGAGAGCTAACTGCAGATCCTCTTTAAGGCCACCTCTGAAGTGATAGATCATGCTCTTTTCATCAGGAACGTCTTGTTTAGCGAAGCGAGCAAGTTTCTGAAACTGGATGTTGTATTGATACACAGACATGTTGCCTTGCTTGAGATTGCGGAACTCCTCACGCTTGCTCTCAACAACACTTTGTGGAATGTGGTGCGCTTTGAAGTCCCGACAGAAGTCAGTCCAAGTGATCACACGACCTCCTCTGGAATCTTTGTATTGCTGAAACCAATCAGCAGCTTGGTCCTTGAGCTGGAAAGAAGCGAACTTGACATAGTCCTCAGGCCTGACATTGCTACATTCAAAATGCTTGTTGATGTCCACGAGCCAATCATCGGCATCCGTGGCCTCGGCACAGTAGCTGAAAGACTTGGGCTGATTTGCGAGAAACTGTTTGAGGGTAGCAAAGTGAAACTGATTGTTGCCTTGACCTTGATTGCCTTGATTGCCTTGCCCTTGAGTACGTTCTTGCAAGACTTGTAGAATCATCTGAGCATTGGCGTTGGTGGCTTCCATGATAGCTTGCCATGCCTCCGGAGGCGGAGGTGGTGGCGGAGGGTTCGCTTGACTCCCTTCATTGCGATTCGGATTCTGACGCGTTGGCGGAGCCATCCTGAAGAGGGTGACATCCGTTAGCATCTTGATAGATAAATAGACAAGTAGAATCAACGGATAGAAATTGCAACATATAGTCTTCACAATAAACATTCGAACGAAGATGAACGAATGAATTCCGTAGTAAATCATCACACTTCCGTAAGTTGAGAAGCCACTTGAAAAAGATATGGAAACAACATATGACTTCGAACCAACTCGAATATCACAATACAAAACAAAACAAGTATTGGCTTGCAGAATAAGCCGGAACAAACATATGATAGAGATTTCGTCCGCAGTTTTCGTGGTGGGGCCCACACGGGCTCAATCGTACAGCACCATCATGTACAAGGCTATGCACAGGACATACGAAGCGTCCCGGAGTCGGCATAGCCATGGACTCTTTAAGACACTACGAGACCACTGTAAAATCAACCGTGTACAGGCGGACCACTAGACGTCGAACCCCAATCTCATATCATGCGTCTGTCGGAAAGATATCCTAAGGCTACTTGAATTCCCACTTATAAACTCCCGAAACTTTCCGGTTATGCAATCTGGTGTTGGGGATACAGGGGACACAAAATATATCACCCAAACTAGCAATCCCTAGATCCAGCTGTATCCATCCGTCAACACATAACCAAGAAACCTTCGAAAATTGTTTACCTCAACCTTCGAAAAACATCCGTTATACAAGTTATGGCAATACTCCCGAACTCCCGCCCCAGTACTGGGTGGCGTCGAGGTGATCTCACCAACAAATGCATAAAAGAGATTTCGATGTTGGCGAAACTCAGGTATTCTAGAACTACAACGATAAAATTGTGACGACAACACCTCGGAGCTCAACTCCCCGGGACACTGCCACAACCCCTAAATGTCAGGAGGCACCAAGAACAATGTTCTCGTCACAAAACCATCGGAACGATTCCAAGATACCCGCGTGATCCTAAAAAAAAATTAGTGAAATTTGAGGAGAGAATAGTCAAAACTTCTACGTCAGGAGACCTCACCAGAGAGACGAAGGGACTGAGGAGTAAGAATCCTACTCTCCGATATATATAATCCTAAGACTCAAAACATTTTTGTTCTAGACTCAACAATGCCAGCGATTCCATCAAGCCGGGGGCTCCTAAGTCGGGGATGGCTCTGATTACCAACTTGTAACGCCCACGATGCAGCTATATCTCCCACGTGTCGAGGCACGACTTAGAGGCATAGCCGCATAGTGGTTTTGTCGCAACAAGGGTCATCTTCACACAATCCCATGTAATGAACAAGAATGGGATAAGGAGTTGGCTTACAATCGCCACTTCACACAATACATAAATATTATCATACATCATCCAAAATACAAACATATAGACCGACTACGGTCAAAATCCAGATGAAAATAAGACAACCCCAAATGCTAGATCCCCGATCGTCCCAACTGGGCTCCACTACTGATCATCAGGAAAAGACACATAGTAACGACCATGTTCCTCGTCGAACTCCCACTTGAGATCGACGCCATCATCTGCACTGGCATCGTCGGCACCTGCAACTGTTTTGGTAGAATCTGTGAGTCACGAGGACTCAGCAATCTCACACCCGCGAGATCAAGACTATGTAAGCTTATAGGAAAGGAAGGAGTAGTGAGGTGGAGCTGCAGGGGCAAAAGCATATAGGGTGGCTAGCATACGCAAGAAAGGGCGAGAAGAGAAGCAATGGAACGGTCGTCATCTAGCAATGACCAAGAAGTGATCCTGAACTCCTACTTACGTCATACATAACTCAGACCGTGTTCACTTCCCGGACTCCGCCGAGAAGAGACCATCACGGCTACACACGCAGTTGATGTATTTTAACTGGGTCAAGTGACAAGTTCTCTACAACCGGACATTAACAAATTCCCATCTGCCTCATAACCGTGGGCACGGCTTTCGAAAGATAATACCCTGCAGGGGTGTCCCAACTTAGCCCATCATAAGCTCTCACGTTCGACGAAGGATAAACCTTCTCCCAGAAAGACCCGATCAGTCTCGGAATCCCGGTTTACAAGACATTTCGACAATGGTAAAACAAGACCAGCAAAGCCCCTGAATGAGCCGCCAAATCCCGATAGGAGCTGCACATATCTCATTCTCAGGGCACAACGGATGAGCCAGACGTCGGGTTGGCATGGACCCTGGTTGCCCAGAGGGCGCCGGACAACGCTCGGTTTGGGCCAGCACTCGAAGGAGCACTGGTCCGGGGGTTAAAATAAAGGAGGAAATGGTAAAACCAAGGTTGGGCCTTGCTGGAGGAGTTTTATTCAAGGCGAACTGTCAAGGGGGTCCCATAAATCACCCGACCGCGTAAGGAACGCAAACTAAAGGAACATAATCCCGGTATATCAGTAACTAGGGCGGCAAGAGTGGAACAAAACACCAGGCATAAGGCCGAGCCTTCCACCCTTTACCAAATATATAGATGCATTAATTAAATAAGAGATATTGTGATATCCCAACATATCCATGTTCCAACATGGAACAAACTTCAACTTCACCTGCAACTAGCAACGCTATAAGAAGGGCTGAGCAAAAGCGGTAATTTAGCCAATCAACGGTTTGCTAGGAAAGGATGGTTAGAGGCTGACATGGCAAAATGGGAGACATGATATTGCAAGTGATAGGTAGCGCAGCATGGCAATAGAGCAAACAACTAGCATAGCAAAGATAGAAGTGATTTCGAGGGGTGGTCATCTTGCCTGCAAGGTTCTCAGAGTTGTCGAAAGCTTGATCCTCGTAAGCGTACTCAACAGGTTCCTCATTCACGAACTCATCTCCCGGCTCTACCCAAGACAAGAACACAAACAAACGGAACCACAATCAACCACGAGAAATGCACAAGCAACATGATGCAAAACATGTATGATATGCAAGATATGATATGCGATGCATATGCGTGCTCCGGAAGGAAAATGATGGACATGGCAGTAACTTGGCAAACCAAGCATGCCACTGGAAAGATGAGATGATTTCGGTCGAAATCGATATAAAGATCACCGGAAACGGATGCACGGTTTGCAAATGGCAAGCAAAACAAGAATGACACGAATATGCGATTAACAGCATGATAGCACTTAAAATGCAACAAACAACAATGCTATGGCACCCCAACATAGCAACAAAGCATATGACAGTAATCTATAGGAGATGCTTGACAAAAGATGAACACTGAGCTACGGCTAGTTCACAACATATCAAGCTCAAACAAGCATGGCAAAAGTGCAAAAAATAACAGGTTCACAGACTTAGTGAAAAACTGGATATGGCAGAAAACAGCATCAGGTAGCAATGTTCAGAGCACGAAAACAACATGCTAGAAGAACTTAACATAGCAAAACAAGGCATGGAAGTGTTCTACTAAATGCACATGACAAAAGTCCCTTACTGACTGTTGAGGATATAGACCTTAGAGTCACCCGCCAGAAGGGGCCGGGTTACTCATAATGGACATTGCCAGAAGCCCAGCGCTAAGCATGAAGACGGTGGGCCAAAGATGGGCTTAAGACCCGGATATGGCTTAAGGCCCGTAGTTACAATCATTATTATGGTAGAACTTGTAGTGTAAGGCAAGAATAGTTGAGAGTCCGAGCCGGACACTCTTATGAGCCGGCCGGGACTCTGAGAGCTGCTGGGCGTCAGCCTCCCTATATAAAGGGATGACCCGGCAGCGGTTTAGGGACAAGAAAGATCCCATCGAGAGCTAGGCATAGCAGTTAAGCTCCCTGGTCATCGAAACCCTAATCAATACCACCTCAAACTGGACGTAGGCTTTTACCTTCACCGTAAGGGCCGAACCAGTATAAACCCTCGTGTTCCTTGTCCCACTTAACCCCTTCAAGCTTCCTAGTTGCGATGGCTCCACGACTAAGTCCTAGCTCGAGGACATCTGCCGTGACGATTCCACGACAGTTGGCGCCCACCGTGGGGCTAGCGCACGGTGGATTTGAGTTCTTGAAGGGCAGCTTCGAAGGGCTCAAGGGATACGCTGTGGGCCGGATGACCAAGAGTCATCGCGGAAAGCTCTACATCGACGATGCAAACTGGGGCCCCGACGCCGGCTCAATTGAGTACGGGTACCAGGTCCCCTTCGGCGGAATTCATGTTTTCATTGGCAAGATTGGTGAGCCGGGCCCTGAGCCGGATCTCTGCGCCGATCTCGTCGAGACAGCTCAGCGTGCACGACCCGCCCGGGCCCGGCCTGTCTTAAGGCATGCTTTTGTGGGATGTATCCATGGAGGGCTCTCTGATCGATCTGGATCTGGTGATGAGACGGCCGCCGGCTCTGACGGCGAGTTGTCCACCGATGAGTCAAACTCGTTGTATCAACTTCAAGATGGCAGGCTCATGGGTTGTTCCGATAGTGACAGTATTCCGGACCCGTTTGAGCCGCCAAGCCGGGTTGGAATCTTCATGGCCGGCGCGCAGCCTGTCCAGAACCCTGCTGCTGGAGCAGGAAACCCGGTGCCCTCACCGGCTCAGGTGCTAATGGATCTCACAGACAAGATGACGGCCCTGTTAACCGCCACGATTGACCCGGCGGATCAAGCTCAGCATGAAGCGGAGGTGGCACAGTTAAAGTTGGATCTAGTGAAAGCTAAGGAGGATCTGGCAGCACAGGGGATCAGGATGGCTGCGAAGAGGGCGGCTCTCGACGCCCAAACTCAGTTGATCCAGGCGCAGTCCTTCCGGCTCACGATGGATCAAAACGCATCCAATGAGGTCATGAGAAGGAGGTATCAAAAGGCCCAATCTCGACTCCCTCCGGTTTACGATCCACGCAACCTCTTCAACACGCCAGGTGCAGGGTCTAGTAAGCCGCCAGGGGTCATAGTGCCAGGGTCTGGGACCCCTATTCAGCCACAAGTGATGGGGCCTCCCCAGGTGCCCCCTGCCCCGCCTCAGTACGTGCCAATACCACCGGGTCATTTTAATAACCCGCTGGAGAACATGGTCGCCGCGGCAGCACGGCTGGCGGCTCTACCAGTCGACGGCGACTCTCGGACGGCTATTGAAACCCGCCGGGTCAGGGAACTTCTTCAGACAGCGCTGGCGCAGCAAGAGGCGTACTCCTATAGCCGGGACAGGATCCACTCGACCCCTCGTCCAGGCCGGAGCCCGAGTTACAGCAGACACATGGTCTCTGCGACAGGCTCAAGTAACGTCCGACGCCATGACCCGCCCCCTGGCCATGGCCCGGCTCATAACGGAGCCTTTCACGCAGCAGTCCAAGACAGAGCGCGGCAAGAGGCGGAGCAGGTGCCTCAGTTGACGGCATACCAGACTCCCCCGGCTTATCCGACGACTTCCGTCGATGTGGGTATCCCTACCAGGACTGGGGGTGTCCCTTGCTTAGTGCCAGCTATCCGCAATGAACGTCTACCCAAGGACTTCAAAGGCCCTAGGAAGGTGCCCAATGACACGGCTCACTTACAACCCGCAGCCTGGATCGAGAGTTACGAGATGGCCATACTGGAGGTCAGTGAGGCGGCAATGGCCAAGTACTTCACCATGATGTTGGATGGGACTGCCCGCACTTGGTTGAAAGGGCTACCACCGAATTCCATCGGGTCTTGGGCTGAGCTGAAAGCCCGGTTCATCCAAAACTTCAAGGATACCTGTAGGCAGTCTATGTCAATTGTGGATTTGACTAACTGCAACAGCAGGAGGGTGAATCCACGACGCATTGGGTTCGCCGGGTCAAGGAGATCATACATTCATCAGATAAGATGGATGCCGGCTCTGCAGTCTTAATGTTGGAGCAGAATTGTCGTTTCGTGCCCCTGAAGATGAAACTCGGGCGGCTTAAGCGCGACTGCAATGATATGGGTACACTAATGGCGGCTCTTGTCAAGTACGCCGATTCTGATGGTACCAAGGATCCCCCTTCAGATGATGAAAGGGCAGGGAAGGGAAAGAAGAATGGCAATGGCAAGGGTCCTCAGCATAACCCGGGAAACCAAGGAGGAGGCAAGCGCAAGGCCGATGGCAGCCTAGAGTTTGTAGCCAACGCCAGCTCACAAGGTAATAACCAGCGACGCAAGGGGAGGCCCCCTCCCCGAGCCAGCGGGTCAGGCCTGACGCTGGAGCAGCTGTTGAATGAGCCTTGTCTAAGGCATGGCTCTAGAGAGAAGCCAGCTACCCATCTATGGAAGGATTGTGCAATCATGAAGGCCTTTAAAAATTACAACGGCCCGGGCGGCGGCTCAGGCGCCGGCGGCTTTCATGGCCCGGGCGGCGGCTCAAATTCTAATCCTCAGAACGGTCAAGGGGGCTTTAACCAGCAGTCTGGCCAGGGTCATCAACAGCAGCAGGGGGGTTATCGGACCAATCCAAAGCAGCTTAGCGGTGGACAATATCATGTGTTTACCACCAGTCTGTGCAAGCGAGATCAGAAGCTTCATAAGAGGGTTGTGAATGCTGTTGAGCCGGCGGTTCCACGCTACTTGCGGTGGTCTGAGCAGCCTATAGTGTGGAGTAGGGAGGATCACCCTCCCCGGGTGGATAATCCGGGTCACTTGGCCCTGGTGGTGGCTCCTCAGGTGGGAGGATATAAGTTCACTAAGGTGCTCATGGATGGCGGCAGGAGCATCAACATCCTCTATTATGAGACATTTCGTCGTATGGGGTTGATTGATAAGAATCTCAGGCAATCAAACACTATTTTCCATGGTGTGGTACCTGGTAAGTCGGCTTATCCAGTCGGCAAGATCGAGTTGGAAGTGGCCTTTGGAGATGAGAACAACTACAGGGTGGAAAAATTGACCTTTGAGGTGGTTAAGATAAGAAGTCCGTACCATGCCATATTTGGGCGGCCGGCTTACGCCAAGTTCATGGCACGGTCGTGTTATGTGTACTTACAGCTCAAGATGCCGGGTCACAATGGGACCATTACGGTTCACGGCAGCCGGAAAGTGGCTCTGGAGTGTGAGGAAGGCGATGCAGCTTATGCAGAATCTGTTTGTGCAACAGAGGAGTTGAAGTTTTACAAAGACAATGTTGACCCAACAGATATGACCTCTCTGAAAAAGCCGACTACGGAAAATGAGCCGGCGATGAAGTTTAAGTCGGCTGATGAAACTAAGCTTGTTGATTTTGTTCCAGGAGATTCATCTCAGCAGTTCAGCATCAGTGCCAATCTGGATCCAAAATAGGAAAGCGCGCTCATCGAGTTCATCCGTGAGAATAGGGACATCTTCGCATGGAAACCTTCTGACATGCCAGGTGTACCTAGAGAACTCGCTGAGCACACTCTCAATGTTGATCCGAAATTTAAGCCGGTTAGGCAGTTCCTTCGGTGGTTTAATGAAGAGAGGCGGAAAGCTATTGGTGAAGAGGTGGCCCGGCTCTTGGCGGCCGGGTTTATTGTTGAAGTCTTTCACCCAGAATGGTTAGCTAACCCGGTCCTCGTACTCAAGAAGAACGGCACTTGGCGGATGTGTGTGGACTACACGGACTTAAACAAGGCGTGTCCGGCTGATCCTTTTGCCCTTCCCCGTATTGATCAAATTATTGATGCTACGGCAGGTTGTGCGCGCTTAAGTTTCTTGGACGCTTATTCTGGATATCATCAGATTAAAATGGCAGTTAAGGACCAGGAGAAGACGGCGTTCATCACTCCCTTTGGAGCCTTCTGCTATGTGTCTATGCCTTTTGGACTCAAGTGTGCACAGGCGACTTATCAGCGTTGTGTACAGAACTGTCTTCATAACCAGATTGGGCGCAATGTTCATGCTTATGTGGATGATATTGTGGTTAAATCCATAAAGGAGGAAACCCTGATAGATGATTTAAGGGAAACCTTTGATAATCTCCGGGTCTATAAGATGATGCTTAACCCGGCCAAGTGTGTTTTTGGTGTTCCTGCAGGCAAGCTCTTGGGTTTTTTGGTTTCTGACACAGGCATTGAAGCTAACCCGGAGAAGATCAAGGCCATCACCTCCCTGGCTAAGCCGGCGTGTATAAATGACGTTCAGCGCTTGGCGGGTCGCATCGCTGCTTTAAGCCGGTTTATAAGCCGTTCGGGTGAGAAGGCCATGCCATTATATCAGTTGATCAAGAAAACTGATAACTTTATCTGGAATGATGCAGCTAATACCGCTTTTGAGGATTTGAAGAAGCAGCTGGCAGAACCCCCAGTCCTTGCTGCTCCGGTTGATAAGGAGCCCTTATTACTGTATGTGGCGGCAAACACACGACCGTCAGTGTGGATGTGGTGGTGGAACGCAAGGAAGAGGGTAAGGAGCATCCGGTTCAGCGGCCGGTTTACTATGTCAGCGAAGTGCTTATCGAGTCCAAACAGCGGTATCCACATTGGCAGAATCTTGTTTATGGTGTGTTCATGGAAAGCCGGAAACTTAAGCATTATTTCCAGGGTCATCCTATCACTGTGGTCAGTTCTGCCCCTCTTGGTGATATCATTCAAAACAGAGAGGCCACAGGAAGGGTGGCTAAGTGGGCTATAGAGCTCGGACCCCATTGTCTGAAATACGTGCCTCGCACTGCTGTTAAATCTCAAGCCTTGGTGGATTTCATCAATGATTGGACAGAGTCACAAGTGCCCGAGCAAAAGCCGGACAACACATATTGGACTATTCACTTTGATGGGTCCAGGCAGTTGGAGGGCTCGGGGGCTGGAGTCGTGTTGGCTTCCCCTAAAGGTGACAAGTTTCATTATGTGCTACAGTTGATGTTTCCTTGCACTAACAATGCGGCTGAGTACGAAGCCTTGCTCCACGGTCTTCGGATGGCTAAGGAGATGAGCTTGAGCCGGGTAAGGTGTTTCGGTGACTCAGACTTGGTGGCTCAACAAGTATCAGGCAAGTGGGATTCTAAGGACCCTCTCATGGCGGCTTATCGCCGCGAAGTTGATGCCATTGCTGGGCACTTTCAGGGCTACCAAGTAGAGCACATTGATCGCAGGAAGAACGAGGCGGCTGATGCTCTAAGCCGGCTGGGCTCTCAGCGAAAGCCGGTGCCGCCTAATACTTTCCTGGATGTCCTGTATAACCCTTCTGTTAAGTTGCCTACAGAGGAAGACTTGGCTATCCCTGACCCGGAGGCACGACTGGTGGCGGCTCTCCAAATCATACCAGACTGGACAGTACCTTATTTGGCTTACATGACCCGGGGAGAGTTGCCTGAGGATGAAACTTTGGCCAGACAAGTAACCCGGCGGGCTAAGTCAATGATTGTTATCAATGGCGAGTTGCATCATCGCAGTGTTACCGGAGCGTTTCAGCGTTGTGTCTCCCCTGAGGAAGGTCAAGAGATCTTGCATGAGATTCATGAAGGGGATTGTGGCCATCACGCCGGCTCAAAGTCTCTTGTGGCCAAGGCTTTTCGCCATTGTTTTTATTGGCTGACGGCTCATGCTGATGCGGAGGACTTGGTCAGTAAATGTGATGGTTGCCAAAGGTTCTCACGACGGGTTCATGTGCCGGCTCAGGAGCTGAGGATGATCCCAATTACTTGGCCCTTTGCAGTCTGGGGGCTTGATATGGTTGGGCCTTTCAAAAGATCCAAAGATAAGAAGACCCACCTCTTGGTGGCAGTTGATAAATTTACCAAGTGGGTTGAGGCGGAGCCAGTTAGCAAGTGTGATGCAGCCACGGCGGTTCAATTTATGAAAAAGGTGATCTTTCGCTTTGGCTTTCCACACAGCATCATAACTGACAATGGCACCAATTTGTCCAAAGGCGCCATGGAGGAGTTTTGTCAATGAGAGCATATTAGACTTGATGTTTCATCAGTGGCTCATCCTCAATCCAATGGTCAAGCTAAGAGAGCTAATCGGGAGATTCTGAAGGGCATCAAGCCCCGGCTTTTGGTCCCTTTGCAACGGACGCCGGGTTGTTGGGTGGAGGCGTTGCCCTCCGTGTTATGGAGCATCAACACTACTCCTAACAGGTCTACAGGTTTCACGCCTTTCTTCATGGTTTATGGGGCAGAAGCAGTCCTCCCCAGTGACATCCGTCACGACTCACCTCGAGTGGCGGCTTATGTTGAGGCGGACAATGAACAGGCGCGCCAAGATGCTCTTGACTTGTTGGACGAACAGCGTGATGTGGCAGCAGCTCGCTCAGCGATTTACCAACAAGACCTGCGTCGTTATCATAGTCGCCGGGTTAAATCCCGGGTCCTCCAGGAAGGTGATCTCGTGCTCCGGCTCGTCCAAGATCAAACAGATGCGCACAAGCTATCCCCGCCTTGGGAAGGGTCTTTTGTGGTCAGCAAGAATTTGCACAACGGGTCATATTACCTCATTGACATTCGGGAGCACAAAGATTCACGTAAGTCGGAGGAAGAGACCCGTCGGCCGTCGAACATAGCTCAGCTTCGGCCTTACTACACTTGAGCCACCGGCTCTCATAAATGTAAATATTTCTCTCAGACATGTATATATTATGATAAGCAATAAAGTAGGACCTCTGTCCTTTTTTCTCCTCCAAATATGCACGTGTTGTTTTCATTGCAAGATTACATGATAACTTGAAGGAGGATCCGGCTTATGATCGTATTCGAATCTAGCCGTAAGCAATAAGGTCACTTGGGGGCTTCCTGTTCAAACATGGGTCGTATTCGAACCAAAGAGAACATAGTTGTCGATACCCTCTTGATTGGCATCGCCATACCCACTGGGGGCTATATGATCGCATTCGAATCCTAGCATAACCCCTTTGGGCTGGGTCTCTGGTCGTATTCGAACCGGAAGCCCCTAAGTTCTTCTGCTTTATAGTCAGTTTCTTCTGATTATTTCAATGTGTGTACGGCCGGGTCTCTCTTTGCCGGCTTAACTTTGGTTTACAGTATTAGCTGAACACAATGGGTGTTATTAAGACAGGTAAACCGGAATTGAGGTACCAACCTTATTACCCGGGTTATTTAAGCCGGAAGTATGCTTGCAGGCCGCTAAGTATGTTATTACGGCTGTATTAAGGATATAATTGAAGACCAGTCCTTTTTGATTCATATTCCGGGTTATATATCTAAAACCTATGATTCTCAGGGCGGTAAGCCGCCTCGAGACTTGTGATTTGTCCTTCTCTGCAGGATAGTTAAAGGCAACTATTTTGAGATTAAGGAAAACAAATGATTGATTACGACCCGGAGAAACATAAAGGAGACAACTTCAACAGACTTCAGCATTCAAGGCGTGCACGATGGCACGGCAAAGATAAAGTGTTGGTCCTACTCTATTACAAGACTCATTGAGTCCAAAAGGGTGAGGCATTGTTTGATAAGCCGCCAGCAGAGTCACGACGCTTGCTGGGTTGAAGTCTCCAGCTCGTCCCTCTCTTCTCCTCCGGCTGTTCCCAAGGTCTGGAAAGTCGACGACTTCCAGTCGATGCCGCTCAGAGCTTCGAATTGCGCTTCCTCGTCAATTAACCCGGCCGGGTCAATCTCCGGGGCGAAGGTGTGCTGACGAGCCGGCAAGATTAAGTTGAGGGCTTCATAGCGCGGGGTCGGGATCCTCTGATTTTCCGCATTGTAACCCGGCTGGTACTTGGTCAGATCTATGTCGTTTCCAATGAGAGTGGCCACCGGGCGCGCGACCTTCACGCAGGCGGCAAAGTCCCTTTGGTCGAAGGCTGTGCCGTCTTCCTTCAAGCTTGGATAGCCGAGGGCGATGTCCGCCGGGTCTAACTCTAGAAGGAACACCTTGGCCCGGCTCAGCGCGGCGATCGCTCCGGCTCTTGCGGAGGCCCGTCGCAGCTCTTGGATCCGTTGAGGCAGAACGGCGAGCCGGCGAAGAACTTCCGCCAGGTGAGTCGGCACCTCGTTGGATAGGGCCACCACAGCCAAGGCACGCTGTGACCCGGTGTAGAGCTGCTCCACCAGGGTGTACACGGCCTTCAGCTTGGTTACCACACTCTGGTTGAGGTTGGCACTTCTGGGACCTGTTTAACAGAGTCAGATAAGCCACCGACAAGGATGAGTTATGGGATATAAAGATTCTAAACTTGATGAAAGCCGGTGAGATGACTTACCGAAGATTGCGGCAACCATCTGGGACACCTGGCGCTTTAATCCGGAGAGTTCGGCGGTCTTCTCGGAGAGAGACTTCTCCGCCTGTTCAGCCCGGTTCACCAGCGCGGCCTTTTCTTCGGCCCAAGCCTTCCGTTCAGCGTCAAACTCCGTCTTCAGCTTTTCTTGCACGGCGATGCTGGACACAAATTTGGCATTTGCCTTCCGGGTCTCCATTTCTTGCATCTTCAGCCGGTTCTTCAGATCAGAGATGTCAGCTTCAAACTTTTTACAAGCAGCCTGCATGCATAATTTCCGGGTTATGGGATGAACAGTTTTAAAGTCCCAAGCACTTTCCAAGCAAAGACACTTGGCACTTGGGGGCTAATGCATATTGAACGTTTCTATCTACAAATCGCCGGTTCAATTGAGTACGCCGGAACCTAAGTCTACAACATACTCAATCATAAGTCGTCGACTTGGGGGCTAGCATGGTAAAGGTAATTATGCAGTAAGTAAGAGGACAGAAGAATAATACCTCAGATTTCTGCTGGATCTGGTTCACCATGGCAATCTCTGCGTCCCGGCTCTTGTGCACTTGGCTGACGAAGCCGGAGACGATCTCTCCAATGTTCAAATTGGCATAGTCGGTGAGGTCCAGGTTAACCCGGCGGGACTCTAGCAGCTCCCCTTTGGTGGAGCACTTGGCCAGCGCAGTAGGTCTCCCCGGCTCAACAAACTCCGTCAGGGTGATTACCACGTCCGGGTCATCTGCTGGTTGAGCCGAGCTGGAGGCCTCCGGGTTAACGGGAACTTCTGTTATGGGCTTGTTGGTTGGAGCAGCGGCCTCAGGAGCAGAGGCAGCTGGCGGCTCTTGAGCGGTTGCCTCTGGCTCAGGCAAATCCGGCTCTTCGACCGGCTTGGTCTTCTTCGCCCTCTTGGTGAGCTTGGCCTGGGCACTAAAAGGACAGAAAGGTTAAGCACAATAGTGTAAGTAAAGACAAAGTACAACATGAGATGATTATCGTTACCCGGGCACGGTCTTGAAGGCCGGCAGGCTTGACTGCATAGAGTCGCCAGAAGAGGGGGAAGTTTCCTGATAATTTGAGTCAGAAGAGTTGAGTGGTTGACGTATAACACCTGCCAAAGGATGAAAAGGGTACAACTTTGAGATCACCTCGGTCCGGCGTTTCCTCGATGCGTCAGGTAACCCGGCGGAAAGGTCAGTGTCTTTGTTGGTCCGGGTGTGCCGCCGGCTTTCATGGACCTGTCGCTTCAAAATAAATTGAGGGTCTTGATAAGCTAAAGGATGTGAAAAGCTTGCTTTCCGGGTTACCCTTCGGACTTTCAGCCTTGGCAAGGGCTCCGAGTCGGAGGAAAGTGACATTACCTCTTCAACCACCGGGTTACTTGCGTCGGTGTCATCCTGTCGATGAACAAGTATTGATAAGGCGGACAGCAATAAACAACAAATACAACAAGGACTTACGGGCTCAGGGGTTACCTCTGACTCGGAGTTGTCGCTTAGTTGCATCAGCTCTGAAGCAGTAGGCCTACTTCCTTTCTTGCGAGGGGCGGCTTTCTTGGCGGCTTTCTTCGCCTTTCTGTCCTTCTTGGCCGCCTCATGGTCATATTTGACCCGCCAGAACTTGTCATCAGCCTGGAAAGTACAATGATGATTTCTTAAAACGTTTCAGATGAAAGTTATATACAGAAGAAGATAAGATGTTCAGATCAGCGGCTTACCGCTGGGGCTGGGTTGGTCTTGCAGAAGGGGGCTAACCCGGTCCTCCCGCAGTCTGCCAGGCTCTCGTTCAAAAGAGCCTTGGTCATATCCTCTGCAACATCTTTAGGAAGATCGTTGCGGCTGTGTCTCTGGGGGTCATCCTTACGGCCCGTGCACTCGCACATTAAGCCGGGGCGGCGGCTCAATGGGATCACCCGCCATGAGATCCAGACCCGGACCAAATCGATTCCGTTGAGACCATTGCCCAGGAGAGCCTTGATCTTATTGATGGTGGGGAGCAGAGGTTGGCGCTCCGCTTGAGTCAGCTTGTCTGGCAGTGGGTGAGTCGGCTCCAGACGTGAGGGGCGAAAGCCGGGCAACGGACTCTCATCAGCCGGCGACGTGTCTTGGCAGTAAAACCACGTCAGATTCCAGTCTTTGGGGTGGCTTGGCGGCTCTGCGTAAGGGAAAAGGCAGTCCCTCCGCCGCTGAATGGAGATGCCGCCTAGCTCCAAACTTGGCCCGTTGGCGCACTCGTTCTGGCGGTTCAAATAGAAAAGCTCTCTGAAGAGCAGCAGACTGGGCTCTTCTCCAAGGTAAACCTCGCAGAACACTTGGAAATTGCATATGTTGGACACCGAGTTGGGTCCAATATCTTGTGGCCGCAGGTCAAAGAAGTTCAGCACGTCTCTAAAAAACTTTGAGCCGGGCGGTGCGAAGCCCCGGCTCATGTGATCCGCAAAAATGACCACCTCCCCGTCCCTTGGCTGTGGTCTCTCCTCTGATGGGTCGGGGGCACGGTAGGACATGACGTCCTTCTTGGGCAGATAGCCTGACTTGACAAAATCTGCTAAGGTCTCGTTGGTGACATTGGACCTCATCCAATTGCAAGTGATGGAGGCTTTAGGAGCTTTGGGAGGCATGATGAAAGTCGGCAGCCTATGATAAAAGGAAACGTCCGGTTTAATTATAAGCCGGAGGAAATTTAGAGTTCAATGTTAAGGTGGCGGCTTATGAAGGGGACTAATGGCATATATCTAAGTGCACCGGGTTATTTAAGCCGCCCAAGGTATTAAGAGTAATTCGATTGTCTACGGCCTTATCATAGAAGAGCCGGAAAATTCTATGGCGCATGATCTCTTTTGAGCCGGGAGGGCCTACGGCGCGTGGTCTCTTTAAACCGGAATTGTAAACCGCCATGACTCAACAAGTGCAGTTTTTTACTAAGTGTGGTGAAAACAGGTTTCACACATGGTAGTAAATAATTTGGATCAAAATAATCGGTCGAAAAGAAAGTTTCTATACCTAAAAACAGATGCAGGAGAAGTTCTTGCGCTTGAACAAGGCTCTTATGCAGTAAAAAGAGGGCTACTTGCATGTGAAATGGGTGCTAAACAGTTACCGCATTGGTTCTATACAAGGCTACGATCAAAAACGGGCAGTAAAAATGAAAACTACCAAGGGGTCGTGGACGACGGCGAAGAACACGGACGAACTGCTTGAACCCTACTGCAGATCTGTTCTATAGGGCAGCCAGGACTTACAGGGGCTGGGGAGTTGCGGAGGTCGTCGCGTTTCTCTGATCAAATCAGGGTGATGCAGCGGCCTGAGCTGGTGACGACGAGAAGACCCGCGGCAGCGACGGCGGCGGAACTCGAGCAGCACGGGAACAGTGAGAGGAAGGAGACGACAGAGGAAGGAGAGTGAGAAAGGCCCGTCGGACCGGCCTATTTATAAGGGCGAGCTCATAAGTGGGCGCGAGAAACGAGGAGACCACGGCGTGGTTACCTCCCCACGAAACGCCTCGATTTTCGGGATGGCAGTAAAGATAAGATCCGTTGCGGATCTGGTGGAGTAAAAAAGGGCTTAATGGGAGATGACGTCACGGCGGATTACCCGGAGTCCAGAGAATGACGTCACGCCGGGTTATGGCCTTCACGTAAATGGTAAGCCGGAGATTTTTTTCTGTCGAAAGAATTGAAGATTGACATGAGCCGGCTCAAATCAATCTGGGGCCTAATGTTGAGGATATAGACCTTAGAGTCACCCGCCAGAAGGGGCCGGGTTACTCATAATGGACATTGCCAGAAGCCCGGCGCTAAGCTTGAAGACGGTGGGCCAAAGATGGGCTTAAGACCCAGATATGGCTTAAGGCCCGTAGTTACAATCATTATTATGGTAGAACTTGTAGTGTAAGGCAAGAATAGTTGAGAGTCCGAGCCGGACACTCTTATGAGCCGGCCGGGACTCTGAGAGCTGCTGGGCGTCAGCCTCCCTATATAAAGGGACAACCCGGCAGCGGTTTAGGGACAAGGAAGATCTCATCGAGAGCCAGACATAGCAGTTAAGCTCCCTGGTCATCGAAACCCTAATCAATACCACCTCAAACCGGAAGTATCCTTTTACCTTCACCGTAAGGGGCCGAACCAGTATAAACCCTCGTGTTCCTTGTCCCACTTAACCCCTTCAAGTTTCCTACTTGCGATGGCTCCACGACTAAGTCCTAGCTCGAGGACATCTGCCGTGATGATTCCACGATACTGACCATAAGCCAAAAAGGACCAGAAGATATGATGGCAAGCATGTAAACATAGCAAGTTTCGTTATCAGGTTTCAGACTTAGCAGAAAACAGAGCATGGCAGAAATAATAATATGTAGGCCTCTTTGTGAGCTTGATGCACTCACTACAGAGCAATGCACTACAAACCAAGCACACCTACAGCAAGATGGCATGTTTATGAAGCTAACTATGGCAAGAGCAAGTACAAAGCATGCATGGATCAACTACAATAAGCTTGGCAAAATTGCATATCATGTTAAGAATCTGCCAGAAATATTTTATAGCAAAAGTAGAGCAAGGTTGAGTCATGCTATGGCACTCCATAATTGCAAACAATTGCAGGAATGGATCAATTACAACTATAGCTACAAAACGTCCTTACTGAACATCTCCAAAATATGCATGGATATCTCTGTAGCATCAAGTTTACATGGCAACAAAATAACAGCAGACAAGGACTTAGAGAAATCACCAAGTCCCTGAAATCAGAAACATTACGGAGCCTACTTTGCATGCTTGTGCTTGTCACCACAGAGATCACAAAAATACATGACATACACCACTGGAAAGATGGCATGGCATACTTCAAAACACATGTAGAGCTCATGCCCATAAGATGCACAGATTTAAAGATACAAAAATGACAAATCTCCAAGTTATGATAGGAACCAGAGGATAACAGCAACTAGCCCTCTTCCAATAGAGATTTGGGCTTCAAGATGAGCTCTAATGAACATGGTGCAATTGAACAAAATGTAGAGCATCACGAGACGAACAATTTGACATATTACACGCGCGAATCAGAGCTAAATGCAAGGAGTTATGCAGCTATGAACATAGGCACTTGCTCGAAAAATTGAGGACTTGGAGAAAAAACGGGGGACGGGGAAAAAGTCAACGCGTACTATCGGGCCGAAGTTTGGAGCTCGAGCTCGGCCTCGATGGGGGTTCACCGGCGACGGGAGGGAAGGAGGAGGCGACGGCGAGGTAGGCCGGAGGGAGGAGGAAGGAGGCCGGGGCGCGGCGGCGGCGAGGGGCACGGCCGGCAGAGGAGGCCGCGGCGGCGGCAGTGGGCGAGCTCGCCGGAGCTCAATGGCGGCGCCGG
>NC_057802.1:172189664-172233859 GCF_018294505.1 Triticum aestivum | reverse complement strand
GGGGAAGGAGGCAGGCGCGGGTGACGGAGCGCCGTGGGCCGCGGGGGCCGGCGTTGGCCGGCGGGCTCCGGCGGCGGCGGCGACGGGCTTGCCACATGGCAGCCGCGGGTTGGCCGCGGGGGCGGCGGCGACTTGTCCGGCTGGAGCGGACGCATCCGGCGCGGCGCGGAGGGATTTTAGGGTTACGGGAGACTGCGAATGTTATTTCGGGATGCTCACATATTTATAGGTAGAGGGAGCTAGGAGGCTCCAAATGAGGTGCGGTTTTTGCCCACACAATCGTGATCGAACGACCTAGAGCATGGAAGAGAGTTTGGTGGGTTTTGGGCTGGTTTTAGAGGGGGTTTTGCTGCACACACAAATGGACTTTGCGGATGCCCGGTTAACCGTTGGAGTACCAAACGACCTCCAAATGGAACGAAACTTGACCGGTGGTCTCCGGGTGGCATATTAAGGCCACTTGACAAGCCTCGGTCCATTCCGAGAAAGTTTGACACCCGCACACGACAGAAAACAAGAGGGGTGCACCGGAGGATATAGGAGCGTCGGATTGCAAAACGGACAACGGGGAAAATGCTTGGATGCAAGAGACGAACACGTATGCAAATGCAATGCACATGATGACATGATATGAAAATGCATGACCTGACAAAATGCAAAACAAAAGACAAAACCCGACCACAGAGGGAATATCATAACACATAGCCGGAAATGGCAAGAGTCGGAGTTACAAATATGGCAAGTTACATCCGGGGTGTTACATCCTGATCTTGACATCCTTTCTTTTGAGATCTTTGTCCAACAGAGTGACGACAGAAAGAGACTCTACAAGAATCGATCTTCACGAAGATCGAGCAACTCTGGATCAACTCATCGAGTGAGACGTAAAACATCTCTTGAGCTAAGAAACAAAACACACATCTGGAACGAGGAAAGGTAGAAGTTAATGAAGGTTCAATTCGGTAGGCACCAACTCCCCACTTGGTTAAGATGATGCATGGGTTTCAAAGTAGCGAGGAGCTAATCGACGTGACTCCATAATGGGGCACCTTGGAGGAGGTGAGTCATAGAATTATTCCCTAAAGTGGCAAAAAGAATTACTTTTGATCCGTAGACCATTGGAACTCTTCATGTCAGCCTGAGGCAATTCACAATTGATCTTTGAAGGAATTCAAAAGAATGGCATACTCAGTTTGGAAAGGGAACTAGAGTTAGAAGACAACTCGGCAAACGGAAGGCACATTCCAATTGATACCAAGGATATAACCTAGTGTCTGAGCGTGCTCTCAAGAACTTGGATATTTCCATATTTATCAGGGTCTTACCAACATCCGTGCCGAGGATCCTGGCAACACATCATACTACCATGATAAATAGTGATGGATGATTGCAGATGCAAAGGAAGACAGCACTTTCTCAGATTTCACCTTAGCGATGCCAAGGAAACGAAATCTGGATGTTCGACCGAGAGACATTTAGCACTCCGCTTCTAATGTTCTCCTTGATGTACCAGCTTAACCCAATACCATTCGGTATCTGGAACATCAAGTAAAGGTCTGACTTCTAGAGCTCAAGGAACCCATAAGGAACAACTTATGTTCAAAGTCATACCAACTCCTCATGGAAGAATGGCCAAATTGCTGACTCAAGGTACTACAATAAGAGATCTCCTGGATAAGTGTGTTGGCCATGACATCCACTTAACAGTTCAAAAGACCAATATTATAATTATTGGGAACGTCCCAACCATCATATGTGCCTGAGATTCAGATCTGGTCCGTGTCAGGATATTCCAGACTCAGCATGTCTGGAAGGAAAGTTTGCAACACAAATCGACGAGATCACATTGCGAGATTCTCAGGAAATGGACTACGGTAGTAAGCTCCAAAACATGAGCTGGTTCTGCTACACACATGTGAACACACTATCCCAAACAAGCATGGCCACGTAGTAGTCTTGTAATAAAACACTACCGAGTTCAGGTGGGGAACCATCATCGAGGATATCAAAGTCCTTGCATAAGGCATGCTCTTAAGAAGGAACTTCTTCTCCTTGAACAAGTCATTCAGTGGCTTGATGTGCTAGGAAACACATATAGAATGGAGGCGGCCAACCTATCAAACCATAGAGTACTTTGCACATGCGTGACTAACTTGGGACGATTCGAGAGGAAGCAAAAACAAGCTTTCTCGAATTCACGGCGGCAACTTGCATCAAATGCACATGAATTAGAGGAAGTCACTTCTTTCATCCAAACATATGCTTCATGAGCTAGCAAGAAGAAATGCTTTCAAAAGTTTCCAACACTAGCTTAATGTTCAACAAAATCATGGAGAAGATAAGGATGTTGTCGATGGGCTCAATAACAATTCATCCAGGTTCCATAAAAATGGAATTCCACAATTATGTGAACAAGGTGATAGCATTGGTCAGACCCGAAAGATATAATGGTGTATGCTCGAGGAAACATCCACGAGTAATTAAGACAACATTATGAACATCGTTGGTTCTGATATGATTTGATGATAGCCCATGCTCAAATCAAAGATTGGATAGGACAATGGCGCCCGCAACTGATCACGAGGATCAATCAATGAGGATATCATCTTTCTTCAACACACACACAAAAGATACCCCTTAGTGATGAACTAAGTCGGACAAGCTTCCATCTTCCAACTCTCCAAGTTGTTGTTTAGCCCAACCAACTAGTTCAGGGTATCCGACGCGGATTCTTGGAGAAGGAGTGCTTTACAAGAAACCAACTTGATGACGAGCTCAACATAACAGTCAGGAGACAACCTAGTGATACTTCCAAGAGGACATTCGGAAAATCATGAGCCACCGATATGTTACTAAGCTCGAGAACAATCTTGCTTTTCAGGGCAATACGATGTGATCAATAGACTGATGGATTGACACAATCCTATCTCATTGATCGAGGAGTGCACCAGGGAAATATGGACTAGGTAGCATGATCAATCTTAGGATGATGATTCGATAACCACCACGCTAAGAATGGGACTATTGTCCATTAACTACCAAGCAACGGGGTTGCTAGGAGTATTGACTTCACACATCACAATTCACTTGTCGGCATTCCGGTCACAATAACACAGGAACCGAGGTATGAACAATGATGGTGAGAAGTATCACTGCGTCAAAAGTTCATAGGAGGTGGTGCGATTCCCATGACATTCCTGACATAAAGTGGGTAATACTTCAGGGTAGAACAGACCAGAAGCTGGATTGGCATTTTGATCTGCGGAATACAACTACTTTGACCCAATCCTAGATATGGATGAGGTACTGGAGTTTGTTTCTCCTAGTCATTCCGGAATAGAATGGCTTGACGAGCCACAAGAATAATACGCATCGATGAACGAATGCACGCATACTCTTGACTATCAATTGATAGACGAAGGTCAGAAAACAACTAAAGAGGGACAACTCAACGGAACATACGATTTTCTGAGTTATGGATGCATAGATTAGCAAGTCGAACGAGTTCAACGTATTTCTTCCGGATAACCCATGCAGAAAGGTAGAACTGGCAGAGTCACAACATAGGATCGAGAACTTATCAAGAGCACTCTAGTTGTGATCTTTCGGTTCAAGGAGGAACTTCTGCCATAAGTAGTTCATGGTATTTGGAAGAGAAAAATACCACGGACCTCGAGGACTATCGCAAAGGTTACTAATATCCTAAAGGAACTAGCAAACACTATCAAAATGAAGTAAGTAGGGTGAATCTCAGGTTCAAAAACCCAGGAATAGAATACCTACCAACTAAATGGCATCATGAGATGCTTTCGAGAATGATGGCCAGAATCATCACACTCGGGATACAAAGCATTGCTAGATTACTAAGTGGTTCTCTAAGACGTCTAGGGTCATAATAATGGCTTCAACATATATGCCAAGGCAACAGAGTACCTCAACTCGGTGATTAGTGTGGTTAATCTGGCCCAAAGGAACATCGAAAACGGAAAGAAGGGATTTGCAAATGCATCAGACTATTTAGAAACTTGGGATGAGTCAGACAGCATAACGACTGTAAATGCATAACCACTTAACATCGCAATATCAAGGTTCCGAGATCAACTATCAACATACGGAAGTAGTAGGAACTGAACTGAGGCTTGAAACCATCAATCCTATAAGTCTACGGATTAGTAACGCGTGATCCTGATAGAAAGATGAGAAGCCTAGTTCTTAATCCCCGTAGAAAAGAAGAAGTTGACTCAGATCAGAAGGACATAAGGTAAAGGAGTATAAAGAGCCTTACGTTCCCTTCCACAATCAATTCCCTTATATAACTAAAGCATTTCTAGACTCGACTTCGACCAATTTGGCTTGGTAATCCTACAGGCAGTCAGGCTCTGATACCAAAGCTGTCAGGACCCCGATCCTAAGTCACACCGATCTAGCATGTAACACAACATATCACTTTGCGGCCTCACGCACGGTATTCCCACGGGTGCCACCTTACCTGGCCCGGGACCGTTTGCGCCTTTTGGCACACGTATATGATAGTGTCATCTGTTGGGGAACATAGTAATTTAAAAAAAAAATCTACGCACACGCAAGATCATGGTGATGCATAGCAACGAGAGGGGAGAGTGTTGTCCATGTACAGTCGTAGACCGTAAGCGGAAGCGTTATGAGAACGCGGTTGATGTAGTCGTACGTCTTTACGATCCGACCGATCCAAGTACCGAACGCACGGCACCTCCAAGTTCAGCACACGTTCAGCTCGGTGAAGTCCCATGAACTCCGATCCAGCAGAGCTTCACGGGAGAGTTCCGTCAGCACGACAGCATGATGACGGTGATGATGTTGCTACCGACACAGGGCTTCGCCTAAGCACCGCTACGATATGACCGAGGTGGATTATGGTGCAGAGGGGCACCGCATACGGCTAAAAGATCAACTGATCAACTTGTGTGTCTATGGGGTGCCCCCCTGGCCACGTAGATAAAGGATGGAGGGAGGAGGAGGCCGGCCCTCATAGGGCGCGCCCAAGTGTGGAGTCCTACTAGGACTCCCTAGTCCTAGTAGGATTCCACCTCCTACATGGAATAGGAAAAAGGGAAGGGAGAAGGAGAAGGAAGGAAGGGGGCGCCCCCCCTCCCTAGTCCAATTCGGACCAGTCCATGGGGAGGGGTGCGGCCACCCTTTGAGGCCTTTCTCTCCTTTCCCGTATGGCCCATTAAGGCCCAATACGAATTCTCGTAATTCTTCGGTACTTCGAAAAATAACCGAATCACTCGGAACCTTTCCGATGTCCGAATATAGTCGTCCAATATATCGATCTTTATGGCTCGGCCATTTCGAGACTCCTCGTCATGTCCCCGATCTCATCCGGGACTCCGAACTACCTTCGGTACATCAAATCACATAACTCATAATATAAATCGTCACAGAACGTTAAGCGTGCGGACCCTACGGGTTCGAGAACTATGTAGACATGACCGAGACACGTCTCCGGTCAATAACCAATAGCGGAACCTGAATGCTCATATTGGCTCCCACATATTCTACGAATATCTTTATCGGTCAAAGCGCATAACAACATACGTTGTTCCCTTTGTCATCGGTATGTTACTTGCCGGAGATTCGATCGTCGGTATCTCAATACCTAGCTCAATCTCATTACCGGCAAGTCTCTTTACTCGTTTCATAATGCATCATCCCGCAACTAACTCGTTAGTCACATTTGCAAGGCTTATAGTGATGTGCATTACCGAGAGGGCCCAGAGATACCACTATGACAATCGGAGTGACAAATCCTAGTCTTGATCTATGCCAACTCAACAAGTACCATCGGAGACACCTGTAGAGCACCTTTATAATCACCCAGTTACGTTGTGACGTTTGGTAGCACACAAAGTGTTCCTCCGGTATTCGGTAGTTGCACAATCTCATAGTCATAGGAACATGTATAAGTCATGAAGAAAGCAATAGCAATATACTAAACGATCGTATGCTAGGCTAACGGAATGGGTCAAGTCAATCACATCATTCTCTAATGATGTGATCCCGTTAATCAAATGACAACTCATGTCTATGGCTAGGAAACTTAACCATCTTTGATTCAACGAGCTAGTCAAGTAGAGGCATACTAGTGATGTCAGAGTAATGGGCCACGGGTAGCCTAACCCGAGTCCCTGAACCTTTCAAGACATCGGGGCCGGCTGCGCCCCTCAGGACATCAAGATGAAGCATCGCCTTCTGATGGCCGGCTGGCCCAAGCGGCCGGCAGCCAGAAGGCGGCTAAGCTCCAGAAGGCGGCACCAAGACAGGCCGACTCCTTGGAGGCGGCCTCCAGAGAGGCCGACTCCTAGCAGGCGGCCCACGGCGCCCTCATAGTATGCGCCCCCATTAAGAAGACAAGACAGTGTGAGGCTACAGTGTAGCCCATCACCCACGTATCAAGGGCCGGGCGTGGCCACAGTGCTCCGTACAGGCGGAGATCTCCGCCCGGCGCGGCACTGTTGCCACTCCACCCGTGACGTCACTGCTGGCAGGCGGAGCCCTGTTCCCACAACGACCTGTCAGTACGGCTTGCAAGCAGCGGGCCCTACCAGGCAGCGAGAGCCCGGAAGACGGCGGAAGCCAGACCAGTCAGACCTGAGGGAGGCCGGCTTCCAGCAGGCGGCCTGTTCCTTCCTCGGGGCCCGTGCACCATTAACCAGATGAGAGACGGTGTGGCTACAGTGATCTCCTACCAGGCGGCGGGACTGTAGCCATGCTTCCCCAACCAAGCATGTGTCATTAGCATCGTGGCTACAGTAATCAGCAGCCGGCAAGACCCGCGAGTGGCGGGAGCGGCCTGTCGGCTCCGTACCAGACCAGTCGGCGGGGCCCGCCAGGCGGTGGGCCCAAGCTACCGGCGGAGAAGCCGGCGACCAGAGACACTGATAGCCGAGTCCTACACCCGGCCGGATTACCATTGTACCTGTGGGGGGTAGGCCTATATAAACCCCCAGGGCACCCATGCAAAGGGTTCCCAACCTGTTAGAACTAGACTCACACATAGAGGGAGGAGAGAGCAAGCCTTGCCTTCGTCTACCTCTAGCATACAGCTCAAGGAGCACCATTGTACTCACTAGTGTCTTAGTGATCATGCGGAGACCCTGCAGAGCAGGACTAGGGGTGTTATCTCCTAGGAGAGCCCCGAACCTGGGTAAAGTGCGCCGGCATTCGGGTCTACGCCTCATCCCACTTCCAGGCACCGGCGACGTTCTACTCGCTCCCACCATGATAAGCCATCCATTGGCATATGTCGCACCCAACCCTCGACATTTGGCGCCCACCATGGGGCGAGGTGCACCGTCTCCCGGAGACCTGTTCTGGACGGGAACCTTGTTCCTTCCTGGCGAACGCAGCCAGCCCGGCACGCCAGATGGCGTCTGCGCCGACGCGCTGCACGGCGTGGAGGTCGCGTGCGCGGCAAGCTGCCTCGCCGATCTTGTTGGCGAGATCCGCCTCTCCGACGAGCCCGCATCCGACAGGGGCACAGAAGGCCCCGAGAGCCGCCTTGTCAGCCTCCTCGATCAGCTCCACGTCACCAGCGAGCCTGCTGTAGACTTGGAGTCGGTTGGCTCCACCGACCCGATGCTTGTCGACTCCGACACCGCGTCGCTTGATGCGTTCCCCACCAACGTGGTGGTCTACGACGAGCCGCTTCCTCACGCGGACAGCGATGGCAGCACCATCACGGAGGTGCTCGTCATCAGCCATGGCGAGCGCTCTGGCGGAGGTGGCCAGGATCCATTGCAGGCGGTGCTGCAAGACCTGACTGCGCCCATCCCGGAAGACGCCGACGCCGAGACGCTGGAGGCACGCCATGTCCAGCTTGTCGAAAGCGCCAACCGGCTGGCCACCATGAGACGCCTTTCGGACGCCTACCAGCGTGAGATGGACCATGCCGTCGGCGGCACGCCGGCTCCTGGTGGGCCCAGCCGCATTGGCCTGATCTGACAGCGTGGCGCGACCATCGCCAACATGTTCGGGACAGATGTCCCGTCTACGCCACGCCCGCACAGAACACACGAGCTGCCCAGGCGGCTACAGACAAGCTAAACAAGCTCAAGGGCGACGAGCGTCGTTACACGACGGAGCGCGTCCAGCAGCTCCTTGACGCGGCTGCATAGCAACAAGAGGCCGTTTGCCGCACTGAAGTGCCCAACCGGCGAAACGACGATCCGCCTCCTCGCCGAGATCAAGGCGCAACATCCCGGACGCCGGCTGGTGACGTCCGCGGTAGAAGAGACAAGGAGCCGGCTGCCAGCCGCAGCCAGACTCGCATCACCATCGAGCGCGACCAAGACGGCCGCCCAAGAGCAGTGGAACGACGGGATGACTGTCCGCCTCCTCCCCCTCGTAGGGAGAGGCGCGCTTCCCCGCCGCCTGTTGAACACCCGACACTCGGCGACCGCCTTGGCCGTCGGGAAGGAGTCGGAGAGAACGACGCCCGCCACCGGATTGACCGCCTTAACCGATCCCTGGCACTAGAAGAAGAAGATGAAATGGGTCCGCCTTGTTTTGGCCCCCGCATCCGAGATGAGCCCTTCCCCAAAGGGTTCACGCTCCCAAGAGATACGCCCAAGTACACCGGCTCCGTGAAGCCGGAAGACTGGCTGGTCGACTACTCCACAGCCGCCAGCATCGCAAACGGCAACAAGCGCGTTGCCGTGAAGTACGTTCCGCTCATGCTCCAGGGCACAGCCCGGACATGGCTGAACAGCCTGAAGCCCCGCAGCATCAACAGCTGGGTTGATTTCACCGAAGCCTTCATCCACAACTTCACCAGCACGTACAAGCGGCCGCCCAAGCCTCGCCAGCTCTCCTTGTGCGTCCAAGGCCCCAACGAGTCGACTCGCAACTACCTCACGCGCTGGGCCGAGCTGCGCAACTCCTGCGAGGACGTGCACGAGGTGCAGGCCATCGAGTACTTCACCGCCGGGTGCCAAGAAGGCACCCTCCTCAAGCACCGGCTTCTCTGTGACGAGCCAGTGACCCTCGATGAACTTCTGATCATAGAAGACAAGTACGCTACGGCCGACTCCTCCATGAAGGCGGAGATCCAAGTTGATGCATGTGGCAACGTGGCACCCCAAGCTCCTCGGACTCCGACTGGTGATACCAGTCGTTGTCAGCAGCCGAACGACAACAAGCGCAAGGCCACACAGCCGGCTTCCACAAGCTGGCAGGTGGCGACAGTCGAAGATCAGCAGCCGGAAGGGCAACCACTACCCAAGCGTCAGAAGGGCGGCAAGCCCAACTGGCTACCCGCCTTCTCGTACGAGCAGACTCTTGATGCACCCTGCAAGTTCCACGGCGGCGCAAAGCCGTCTAACCACACCACTCGGAAGTGCCACTGGCTCACCAGGATCGCCAAGGGTGACGGACTCCTGCCTCCTCCGCCTGCTGGACCGCCTCCTCCTCCTCCTCCCCAGCAGCCGGCGGTTCGGCTAGTCGGCGCCATACAAGACGAGTACCCTGAGGAGCACGGAGCTTATGTCGTGTTCACCAGCGTGGCCGACAATAAGCACAGCAGACGGCAGCGGCAACAAGAAGTAAATGTCGTAGCATCAGAGACCCCCGAGTTCATGCATTGGTCTGAAAAGCCCATCAGCTGGAGCAGAGCTGACCACCCGGAGGTGATGCCTTCTCCTGGTTCTTATGCCTTGGTCTTAGATGCCACCTTCGCAACAGAGAGGCGGGCTGCTCGCTTCTCCCGAGTCCTGATAGATGGCGGCAGCAGCATCAACATCCTGTACCGAGACACAATGGAGAAGTTAGGAATCAAACAGAGGCAGCTTCAGCCCAGTCGGACTGTATTCCATGGCATAGTTCCTGGCCTTTCCTGCTCACCAATCGGCAAGACCCAGATAGATCCCCTCTTCGGAGACAAAAATCACTTTTGCCGGGAGCCAGTATGGTTTGAGGTGGTGGACCTTGAGAGCCCCTACCATGCGCTACTTGGCCGGCCTGTTCTGGCCAAGTTCATGGCGGTCCCCCACTATGCTTACCTCAAGATGAAGATGCCGAGCTCCAAGGGAATCCTAACCATAACCAGAGATTACAAGAAGTCGTCCGCCTGTGCAGCAGACAGCAGCCGGCTAGCCGAGTCCCTTGTGTTGCAGCAGAGAAGCGTCTCCTTGACCGGGTTGTGGCAATGGCAGGCAAGCAGCCGGAAATGTCACCCAACCCCAAGGAGTCGAAAGCTGAGGGCTCGTTCAAGCCGGCAAAAGAAACAAACATGATATCCTTGGACCCGGAGCACCCGGAGAGGCACGTTGTAATAGGTGGAAACCTTGACAGCAAATAGGAAGCGAGCTCGTCGATTTCCTCCATGAGAATCGGGACATCTTTGCATGGTCTCCCAAGGACATGTCGGGTGTTCCGATGGATTTCGCCGAGCATAAGCTACATGTTCGATCTGATGCCAAGCCAGTCAGGCAGCCCTTGCGCCGCCTGTCAGAAGAGAAGAGAAGAGTTGTTGGAGAAGAGATAGCCTGGCTTCTAGCAGCCGGCTTCATCATGGAAGTGTTCTTTCCAAAATGGTTAGCCAACCCGGTCCTTGTACTGAAGAAGAATAAGCAGTGCCGCAGGTGTATTGATTATACCAGCCTCAACAAAGCTTGCCCCAAAGATCCCTTTGCCTTGCTAATAATTGACCAAGTGATAGACTCCACAGCCGGATGCAAGCTGCTGAGTTTTTTGGATGCATACTCAGGGTATCATCAGATCAAACTGAACTCGGCCGACAGGCTGAAGACCGCCTTCATCACACCATTCGGAGACTTCTGTTACCTGACCATGACGTTCGGTTTGAGGAATGCCGACGCCACGTTTCAGCGTTGCATGCAGAAGTGTCTCCTCAAGCAACTCGGCAGAAACGCCCATGTTTATGTGGACGACGTTGTGGTGAAGACGAAGAAGCGGGGCACGCTGCTAGTAGACCTCAAGGAAACCTTTGAGAACTTGCGCCGATTTCAAATCAAGCTCAACCCGGAGAAATGCGTCTTTGGAGTACCAGCCGGCCAGCTTCTTGGCTTCCTGGTCTCAGAGTGCGGCATAGAGTGCAACCTCGTGAAGATCAAGGCCATCGAGAGGATGGAGGTGCCCACCCGACTGCTGGACGTGCAAAAATTCACCGACTGCTTGGCATCCATCAACCGTTTCATCAGTCGGCTGGGCAAGAAGGCTCTTCCCCTATACCAGCTTATGAAGAAGACCACTTTTTTCGAGTGGAACGACAAGGCGGATGAAGCTTTTCTCCAGCTCAAGAAGATGTTGACCACTCTGCCTGTCCTGGTGGCTCCGACTCCTAAGGAGCCCATGCTTCTCTACATCGCCGCTACCAGTCGGGTGGTCAGCACAGTCATAGTTGTGGAGCGCAAGGAAGAAGGCAAAGCACTACCAGTCCAGAGGCCGGTGTATTACCTGAGTGAAGAATTGTCCGCCTCCAAGCAGAACTACCCCATTATCAAAAGATGTGATATGGCGTGCATTTCGCCGCCAAGAAGCTGAAGCCATACTTTCAAGAGCACCCAATCACTGTGGTCTGCACGGCTCCACTAGCCGAGATCATCGGAAGCCGAGATGCTTCAGGCCGAGTGGCCAAATGGGCCATAGACTTGGCCCCCTACTGTTGGAAATATGCCCTAGAGGCAATAATAAATGGTTATTATTATATTTCTTTGTTCATGGTAATTGTCTATTATTCATGCTATAATTGTATTGTCCGGAAATCGTAATACATGTGTGAATACATAGACCACAACCTGTCCCTAGTAAGCCTCTAGTTGACTAGCTCGTTGATCAACAGATAGTCATGGTTTCCTGACTATGGACAATGGATGTCATTGATAACGGGATCACATCATTAGGAGAATGATGTGATGGACAAGACCCAATCTTAAGCATAGCATAAAAGATCGTGTAGTTTCGTTTGCTCGAGCTTTTCCAATGTCAAGTATCTTTTCCTTAGACCATGAGATCGTGCAACTCCCGGATACCGTAGGAGTGCTTTGGGTGTGCCAAACGTCACAACGTAACTGGGTGACTATAAAGGTGCATTACGGGTATCTCCGAAAGTGTCTGTTGGGTTGGCACGGATCGAGACTGGGATTTGTCACTCCGAGTGACGGAGAGGTATCTCTGGGCCCACTCGGTAATGCATCATCATAATGAGCTCAATGTGACTAAGGCGTTAGTCACGGGATCATGCATTGGGGTACGAGTAAAGAGACTTGCCGGTAACGAGATTGAACAAGGTATTGGGATACTGACGATCGAATCTCGGGCAAGTAACATACCGATTGACAAAGGGAATTGCATACGGATTGATTGAATCCTCGACACCGTGGTTCATCCAATGAGATCATCGTGGAACATGTGGGAGCCAACATGGGTATCCAGATTCCGCTGTTGGTTATTGACCGGAGAGGCGTCTCGGTCATGTCTGCATGTCTCCCGAACCCGTAGGGTCTACACACTCAAGGTCCGGTGACGCTAGGGTTGTAGAGATATATGTATGCGGAAACCCGAAAGTTGTTCGGAGTCCTGGATGAGATCCCGGACGTCACGAGAGGTTCCGGAATGGTCCGGAGGTGAATAATTATATATAGGAAGTCCAGTTTCGGCCATCGGGAAAGTTTCGGAGGTTACCGGTATTGTACCAGGACCACCGGAAGGGTCCCGGGGGTCCACCGGGTGGGGCCATCTGTCCCGGAGGGCCCCGTGGGCTGAAAGTGGAAGGGAACCAGCCCTTAGTGGGCTGGGTCGCCCCCCTTGGGCCTTCCCCCATGCGCCTAGGGTTGGGAACCCTAGGGGGGAGCTTCCCCCTTGCCTTGGGGGGCAAGGCACCCCTTTCCACCCCTTGGCCGCCGCCCCCCCTTGGAGATCCCATCTCCCAGGGCTGGCGCACCCCCCCCAGGGGCCTATATAAAGGGGGGAGGGAGGGCAGCAACCTACAGCCTTGGGCGCCTCCCTCCCCCCTGCAACACCTCTCTCTCTCTCGCAGAAGGTCGGCGAAGCCCTGCCGGAGAGCCGCTACATCCACCACCACGCCGTCGTGCTGTTGGATCTCCATCAACCTCTCCTTCCCCCTTGCTAGATCAAGAAGGAGGAGACGTCGCTGCACCGTACGTGTGTTGAACGCGGAGGTGCCGTCCGTTCGGCACTCGGTCATCGGTGATTTGGATCACGGCGAGTACGACTCCGTCATCCACGTTCATTGGAACGCTTCCGCTCGCGATCTACAAGGGTATGTAGATGCACTCCTTTCCCCTCGTTGCTAGTAGACTCCATAGATGCATCCTGGTGAACGTAGGAAAATTTTAAAATTATGCTTCGATTCCCAACAGTGGTATCAGAGCCAGGTCTATGCGTAGTTACTATGCACGAGTAGAACACAAAGTAGTTGTGGGCGTTGAGTTTGCCAATTCTTCTTGCCGCTACTAGTCTTTTCTTGTTTCGGCTGCATTGTAGCATGAAGCGGCCCGGACCGACCTTGCACGTACACTTACATGAGACAGGTTCCACCGACTAACATGCACTAGATGCATAAGGTGGCTAGCGGGTGTCTGTCTCTCCTACTTTAGTCGGAACGGATTCGATGAAAAGGGTCCTTATGAAGGGTAAATAGAAATTGGCAAATCGCGTTGTGGTCATACGCAGGTAAGAAACGTTCTTGCTAGAAACCTACAAACCACGTAAAAACTTGCAACAACAATTAGAGGACGTCTGACTTGTTTTTGCAGCAAGTGCTATGTGATGTGATATGGCCAGAAGATGTGATGAATTATATATGTGATGTATGAGATTGATCATATTCTTGTAATAGGAATCACGACCTACATGTCGATGAGTATGACAACCGGCAGGAGCCATAGGAGTTGTCTTTATTATTTTGCATGACCTGCGTGTCATTGAATAATGCCATGTAAATTACTTTACTTTGTTGCTAAACGCGTTAGCCATAGAAGTAGAAGTAATCGTTGGCGTGACGACTTCATGAAGACACAATGATGGAGATCATGATGATGGAGATCATGGTGTCATGCCGGTGACGAAGATGATCATGGTGCCCCAAAGATGGAGATCAATGGAGCATAATGATATTGGCCATATCATGTCACTATTTGATTGCATGTGATGTTTATCATGTTTTTGCATCTTATTTGCTTAGAATGACGGTAGCAAGTAGGATGATCCCTTATAATAATTTCAAGAAAGTGTTCACCCTAACTGTGCACCGTTGCGAAGGTTCGTTGTTTCGAAGCACCACGTGATGATCGGGTGTGATAGATTCTAACGTTCGAATACAACGGGTGTTGACGAGCCTAGCATGTACAGACATGGCCTCGGAACACACGCAATACACTTAGGTTGACTTGACGAGCCTAGCATGTACAGACATGGCCTCGGAACACGGAGGACCGAAAGGTCGAGCATGAGTCGTATAGAAGATACGATCAACATGGAGATGTTCACCGATCTTGACTAGTCCGTCTCACGTGATGATCGGACACGGCCTAGTTGAATTCGGATCATGTTTCACTTAGATGACTAGAGGGATGTCTATCTGAGTGGGAGTTCATTAAATAATTTGATTAGATGAACTTAATTATCATGAACTTAGTCTAAAATCTTTACACTATGTCTTGTAGATCAAATGGCCCACGTTGTCCTCAATTTCAACGCGTTCCTAGAGAAAACCAAGCTGAAAGATGATGGCAGCAACTATACGGACTGGGTCCGGAACCTGAGGATCATCCTCATAGCAGCCAAGAAAGATTTTGTCTTAGAAGCACCGCTAGGTGAAGCACCAATCCCTGAGAACCAAGACGTTATGAACGCTTGGCAGCAGCGTGCTGATGATTACTCCCTCGTTCAGTGCGGCATGCTTTACAGCTTAGAACCGGGTCTCCAAAAGCGTTTTGAGAAACATGGAGCATATGAGATGTTCGAGGAGCTGAAACTGGTTTTTCAAGCCCATGCCCGGGTCGAGAGATATGATGTCTCCGACAAATTCTTCAGCTGTAAAATGGAGGAGAACAGTTCTGTTAGTGAGCACATACTCAGAATGTCTGGGTTGCACAACCGCTTGTCTCAGCTGGGAGTTAATCTCCCGGATGACGCGGTCGTTGACAGAATCCTCCAGTCGCTTCCACCAAGCTACAAGAGCTTTGTGATGAACTTCAATATGCAGGGGATGGAAAAGACCATTCCTGAGGTATATTCAATGCTGAAATCAGCTGAGGTAGAGATCAGAAAAGAACATCAAGTGTTGATGGTGAATAAAACCACTAAGTTCAAGAAGGGCAAGGGTAAGAAGAACTTCAAGAAGGACGGCAAGGGAGTTGCCGCGCCCGGTAAGCCAGTTACCGGGAAGAAGTCAAAGAATGGACCCAAGCCCGAGACTGAGTGCTTTTATTGCAAGGGAAGTGGTCACTGGAAGCGGAACTGCCCCAAGTATTTAGCGGACAAGAAGAAGGCCGGCAACACCCAAGGTATATGTGATATACAAGTAATTGATGTGTACCTTACCAGTACTCGTAGTAGCTCCTGGGTATTTGATACCGGTGCGATTGCTCACATTTGTAACTCAAAGCAGGAACTACGGAATAAACGGAGACTGGCGAAGGACGAGGTGACGATGCGCGTCGGGAATGGTTCCAAGGTCGATGTGATCGCCGTCGGCACGCTACCTCTGCATCTACCCACGGGATTAGTTTTAAACCTCAATAATTGTTATTTAGTGCCAGCTTTGAGCATGAACATTGTATCTGGATCTCGTTTAATTCGAGATGGCTACTCATTTAAATCCGAGAATAATGGTTGTTCTATTTATTTGAGAGATATGTTTTATGGTCATGCCCCGCTGGTCAATGGTTTATTTTTGATGAATCTCGAACGTGATGTTACACATGTTCATAGTGTGAATACCAAAAGATGTAAAGTTGATAACGATAGTCCCACATACTTGTGGCACTGCCGCCTTGGTCACATTGGTGTCAAGCGCATGAAGAAGCTCCATGCAGATGGACTTTTGGAGTCTCTTGATTACGAATCATTTGACACGTGTGAACCATGCCTCATGGGTAAGATGACCAAGACTCCGTTCTCCGGAACAATGGAGCGAGCAACCAACTTATTGGAAATCATACATACCGATGTGTGTGGTCCAATGAGTGTTGAGGCTCGCGGAGGATATCGTTATGTTCTCACTCTCACTGATGATTTAAGTAGATATGGGTATGTCTACCTGATGAAACACAAGTCTGAAACCTTTGAAAAGTTCAAAGAATTTCAGAGTGAGGTTGAGAATCAACGTGACAGGAGAATAAAATTCCTACGATCAGATCGTGGTGGAGAATATTTAAGTCACGAGTTTGGTGCACACTTAAGGAAATGTGGAATAGTTTCACAACTCACGCCGCCTGGAACACCTCAGAGAAATGGTGTGTCCGAACGTCGTAATCGCACTCTATTGGATATGGTGCGATCTATGATGTCTCTTACCGATTTACCGCTCTCATTTTGGGGTTATGCTTTAGAGACTGCCGCATTCACTTTAAATAGGGCTCCGTCGAAATCCGTTGAGACGACACCGTATGAATTATGGTTTGGGAAGAAACCTAAGCTGTCGTTTCTAAAAGTTTGGGGATGCGATGCTTATGTCAAGAAACTTCAAGCTGAAAAGCTCGAACCCAAGTCGGAAAAATGCGTCTTCATAGGATACCCTAAGGAAACTATTGGGTATACCTTCTACCTCAGATCCGAAGGCAAGATCTTCGTTGCCAAGAACGGGTCCTTTCTGGAGAAGGAGTTTCTCTCGAAAGAATTGAGTGGGAGGAAAGTGGAACTTGATGAGGTGATAGTCACCCCTTCCGAACCGGAAAGTAGCGCAGCACGGGAAAATGTTCCTGTGGTGCCTACACCGACTGGGGAGGAAGTTAATGATGATGATCATGAAGCTTCGGATCAAGTTACTGAACTTCGTAGGTCCACAAGGACACGTTCCGCACCAGAGTGGTACGGCAACCCTGTCCTGGAAATCATGTTGTTAGACAACGGTGAACCTTCGAACTATGAAGAAGCGATGGCGGGCCCGGATTCCGACAAATGGCTAGAAGCCATGAAATCCGAGATAGAATCCATTTATGAAAACAAAGTATGGACTTTGACTGACTTGCCCGATGAGCGGCGAGCCATAGAAAACAAATGGATCTTTAAGAAGAAGACGGACGCGGATGGTAATGTGACCATCTACAAAGCTCGACTTGTCGCTAAGGGTTATCGACAAGTTCAAGGGGTTGACTACGATGAGACTTTCTCACCCGTAGCGAAGCTGAAGTCCGTCCGAATCATGTTAGCAATTGCCGCATACTATGATTATGAGATATGGCAGATGGACGTCAAAACGGCATTCCTTAACGGCTTCCTTAAGGAAGAGTTGTATATGATGCAGCCAGAAGGTTTTGTCGATCCTAAGAATGCTAACAAAGTGTGCAAGCTCCAGCGCTCAATCTATGGGCTGGTGCAAGCATCTCGGAGTTGGAACATTCGCTTTGATGAGATGATCAAAGCGTTTGGGTTTACACAGACTTATGGAGAAGCCTGTGTTTACAAGAAAGTGAGTGGGAGCTCCGTAACATTTCTCATATTATATGTGGATGACATACTATTGATGGGAAATGATATAGAATTCTTGGAAAGTATAAAGGCCTATTTGAATAAGTGTTTTTCAATGAAGGACCTTGGAGAAGCTGCTTATATATTAGGCATCAAGATCTATAGAGATAGATCAAGACGCCTCATTGGTCTTTCACAGAGTACATACCTTGACAAGATATTGAAGAAGTTCAGTATGGATTAGTCCAAGAAGGGGTTCTTGCCTGTATTGCAAGGTGTGCAATTGAGCACGGCTCAATGTCCGACCACGGCAGAAGATATAGAAGAGATGAGTGTCATCCCCTATGCCTCGGCCATAGGGTCTATTATGTATGCCATGCTGTGTACCAGACCTGATGTAAACCTTGCCGTAAGTTTGGTAGGAAGGTACCAAAGTAATCCCGGCAAGGAACACTGGACAACGGTCAAGAATATCCTGAAGTACTTGAAGAGGACTAAGGATATGTTTCTCGTTTATGGAGGTGACGAAGAGCTCGTCATAAAGGGTTACGTCGACGCTAGCTTCGACACAGATCTGGATGACTCGAAGTCACAGACCGGATACGTGTATATTTTGAATGGAGGAGCAGTAAGCTGGTGCAGTTGCAAGCAAAGCGTCGTGGCGGGATCTACATGTGAAGCGGAGTACATGGCAGCCTCGGAGGCAGCACAGGAAGCAGTCTGGATGAAGGAGTTCATTACCGACCTAGGGGTGATTCCAAATGCGTCGGGCCCAATGACTCTCTTCTGTGACAACACTGGAGCTATTGCCCTTGCGAAGGAGCCCAGGTTTCACAGGAAGACCAGGCATATCAAGCGTCGCTTCAACTCCATTCGTGAAAGTGTTCAAAATGGAGACATAGATATTTGTAAAGTACACACGGACCTGAATGTAGCAGATCCGTTGACTAAACCTCTCCCTAGGGCAAAACATGATCAACACCAAGACGCAATGGGTGTTCAATTCATAACAATGTAACTAGATTATTGACTCTAGTGCAAGTGGGAGACTGTTGGAAATATGCCCTAGAGGCAATAATAAATGGTTATTATTATATTTCTTTGTTCATGGTAATTGTCTATTATTCATGCTATAATTGTATTGTCCGGAAATCGTAATACATGTGTGAATACATAGACCACAACCTATCCCTATTAAGCCTCTAGTTGACTAGCTTGTTGATCAACAGATAGTCATGGTTTCCTGACTATGGACATTGGATGTCATTGATAACGGGATCACATCATTAGGAGAATGATGTGATGGACAAGACCCAATCCTAAGCATAGCATAAAAGATCGTGTAGTTTCGTTTGCTAGAGCTTTTCCAATGTCAAGTATCTTTTCCTTAGACCATGAGATCGTGCAACTCCCGGATACCGTAGGAGTGCTTTGGGTGTGCCAAACGTCACAACGTAACTGGGTGACTATAAAGGTGCACTACGGGTATCTCCGAAAGTGTCTGTTGGGTTGGCACGGATCGAGACTGGGATTTGTCACTCCGTGTGACGGAGAGGTATCTCTGGGCCCACTCGGTAATGCATCATCATAATGAGCTCAATGTGACTAAGGCGTTAGTCACGGGATCATGCATTGCGGTACGAGTAAAGAGACTTGCCGGTAACGAGATTGAACAAGGTATTGGGATACCGACGATCGAATCCCGGGCAAGTAACATACCGATTGACAAAGGGAATTGCATACGGATTGATTGAATCCTCGACACCGTGGTTCATCCGATGAGATCATCGTGGAACATGTGGGAGCCAAAATGGGTATCCAGATCCCGCTGTTGGTTATTGACCGGAGAGGCGTCTCGGTCATGTCTGCATGTCTCCCGAACCCGTAGGGTCTACACACTTAAGGTCCGGTGACGCTAGGGTTGTAGAGATATATGTATGCGGAAACCCGAAAGTTGTTCGGAGTCCCGGATGAGATCCCGGACGTCACGAGAGGTTCCGGAATGGTCCGTAGGTGAAGAATTATATATAGGAAGTCCAGTTTCGGCCACCGTGAAAGTTTCGGAGGTTACCGGTATTGTACCGGGACCACCAGAAGGGTCCCGGGGGTCCACCGGGTGGGGCCACCTGTCCCGGAGGGCCCCGTGGGCTGAAAGTGGAAGGGAACCAGCCCTTAGTGGGCTGGGGCGCCCCCCTTGGGCCTTCCCCCATGCGCCTAGGGTTGGGAACCCTAGGGGGGAGCTTCCCCCTTGCCTTGGGGGGCAAGGCACCCCTTTCCACCCCTTGGCCACCGCCCCCCCCCCTTCGAGATCCCATCTCCCAGGGCTGGCGCACCCCCCCAGGGGCCTATATAAAGGGGGGGATGGAGGGCAGCAACCTACAGCCTTGGGCGCCTCCCTCCCCCCTGCAACACCTCTCTCTCTCTCGCAGAAGCTCGGCGAAGCCCTGCCGGAGAGCCGCTACATCCACCACCACGCCGTCGTGCTGTTGGATCTCCATCAACCTCTCCTTCCCCCTTGCTGGATCAAGAAGGAGGAGACGTCGGTGCACCGTACGTGTGTTGAACGCGGAGGTGCCTTCTGTTCGGCACTCGGTCATCGGTGATTTGGATCACGGCGAGTACGACTCCGTCATCCACGTTCATTGGAACGCTTCCGCTCGCGATCTACAAGGGTATGTAGATGCACTCCTTTCCTCTCGTTGCTAGTAGACTCCATAGATGCATCTTGGTGAACGTAGGAAAATTTTAAAATTATGCTACGATTCCCAACACCTACACCATCTACTACCAGCCTCGCACCGCCATCAAGTCACAAGCACTGGCCGACTTCCTCGTCGACTGGGCCGAGACCCAATACCTGCCGCCAGCGCCAGACTCCACTCATTGGCGAATGCACTTTGATGGTTCCAAGATGCGCACCGGTTTGGGAGCCGGCATCGTCCTCACCTCTCCCAAGGGCGACAAGCTCAGATATGTGCTGCAAATTCACTTTGCCGCCTCCAACAACGTAGCTGAATACGAAGCGCTCATACACGGGCTCCGGCTTGCCATGGAACTCGGCATTCGTCGGATCCTGTGGTATGGAGACTCCGACTTGGTGGTCCAGCAGTCGTCTGGCGACTGGGACGCCAAGGATGCAAATATGGCCAGCTACCGCTTCCTCGTCCAGCAACTCAGTGGATACTTTGAAGGGTGCGAGTTCCTCCATGTGCCAAGAAATGACAATGAGCAAGCATATGCCTTGGCTCGGATCGGCTCCACCCGGCAAGCAATACCAGCCGGTGTCGCCCTGCAATGCCTCCTCAAGCCGTCGCCAGAATCAGACTCCATCTTCGTACCAACTCCTCCTGAAGCAGTCGGATCCGACTTGAGGACTCCAGCAGCCGGCGCAGGGACTTCGGCAGGCGGCTCGGGGACTGCAGCAGTCGCACCCGGTCCGGGGACTTCAGAACCCAGCCTGGGGACTGCAGCAATCGGCCCGGGGACTTCATCGACTCAGCAAGCGGCAGCCGACTCCAACCCGCCGCCTCCCGGCCCAACCGCCCTCGTGCAAGTAGCAGTCCTAGCAGTGGAAGAAATTGCAACACCTTCCTGGGCTCAGCCCATCCTCAACTTTCTGGTGAACAAAGAGCTGCCGACTGACGAGATCTCGGCCCGAGAAGTGCAACGTCGGGCAGCAGCATACACCATCGTTAACAGAGAACTTGTGAGGCGCAGCGTCACTGGTGTTTACCAGCGCTGCGTGGAGCTGGAGCAAGGCCAAGCAATCCTCAAAGATATCCATCAAGTTGAGTGTGGTCACCACGCGGCTTCAAGAGCACTTGTCGCCAAAGCTTTCCGCAACGGTTTTTTCTGGCCGACTGCTCTAGAAGATGCCAAAGACTTGGTCCAGAAGTGTAAAGGGTGCCAGAAGTTCCGCTCCAAGCCACATTTGCCGGCTTCTACACTCAAGACTATCCCCATTGCCTGGCCCTTTGCGGTCTGGGGATTGGACATGGTGGGACCGTTCAAAACAGCACGCGGTGGCATGACTCATCTGCTTGTCGCAGTGGAAAAGTTCACCAAGTGGATAGAAGCAAAGCCAATCAAGAAGTTGAATGGCCGACTGCTGTGACTTTCATCTCCGACATCACCATCCGGTATGGCGTACCGCACAGCATCATCACCGATAACGGCACGAATTTCGCCAAAGGTGCCTTGGCTCGTTTCTGCGCGACGGAGGGCATCCGGCTGGACTTAGCGTCTGCTGCCCATCCGCAGTCAAACGGCCAAGTAGAGCGAGCAAACGACCTCATTTTGTCCGGCATCAAGCCCCAACTGGTCGAGCCTCTGGAGCGTTCGGCTGGCTGTTGGCTCGATGAGCTGCCGGCCGTCCTCTGGAGCCTGCGCACAACTCCGAACAAGTCAACCTGCTTCACGCCTTTCTTCCTCGTCTACGGTGTCGAAGCTGTCATCCCAATGGACATAGAATTTGAGTCCCCTCGAGTCACCATGTACATCGAAGAGGAGGCCAAAGAAGCATGAGAAGACGGCGTCGATCTACTGGAAGAGGGCCGGCTGTTGGCACTCAGCCGGTCCACCATCTACCAGCAGAGTCTACGCCGATACTACAACCGGAAGGTCAAGTCAAGATCCTTCCAAGAGGGAGACCTTGTGCTCCGGCTGATCCAGTGAACAGCCGGCCAGCACAAGCTCTCGGCACCTTGGGAAGGCCCCTTCATCATCAGCAAAGTTCTGGGCAATGACTCCTACTACCTGATTGACGCTCAGAAGCCCAGAGCACGCAAAAGATATGACTCCGGCAAGGAGATAGAGCGGCCATGGAATGCAAATCTCCTTCGGAGATTTTACAGTTGACACAGTATGTACCACGCTACCTTTTATATTAAGTATAAAGACTCCGGGTCCCCTGAGAAGAGCTCGGGGACTGCCCTCTTTTATCTATATGATAAGTATTATGCCTATGAATGTGTTATTTCATTAGTCCGCCTGGCACCGGGTTCGACCAGTCGACCCGGGGACTCGCTGCCTTGTACTATGTAATGCTTCTTGCAGCCGGACAAGTAATGTGTTGGCACTTAAGCCTTCCCCTGCCAGAAGCCGCAGCTCGCAGAGCGACTGTCTGGTGGGCAGGAGTTAAGGCAGAAAGGGTGTCCGCATGAAAAATGGCTAAGGACCCAAAGCATGCACATAGTTCAAGCCGGCTTCCCGCTTCACCGACCGGCTACTAAGCAGCCGGCCGGCCGGCTTCTACTTAACTTGCTAAAAAAACTCTAATCGGCTAAGTACTTACCCTCCCAAAGCGGCCAAGTACTGGACCCAGCCGCAGTCCGCAGAGCGGCTGTTTGGCTGGCCAGACGGCAGCCTAGGGAGGGCGGCAAAGGAAAAAAGCCAAGCGGCAGAAAGCAAGGAAAGATAGAACTCGGCAAGCATATTTACATATCAAAAGGCCCTAGGCCAACATTCAACAGAAGTTTAAAATACACCCCGCGGGTGGAATTGTGCGAAGTTAACAAAGTTTGTCGAGACCGATAAGCAGGTAAAACAAAAGATAAATTGGCAGCCTAGGGAGCAGCAGACGGGTTTGGCGGAACGGTGGAGTCGGTAGTGCCGGTTGGTGGAGCGGCCGGCTGGTCAGTCTCCGCTTGGTCGCCTTCAGCAGCAGTCGGCTTGCTCGGGCGTGGCTTGTTGCTGGAGGCGCGGTCGAGCTGAGGCTGGCCGTCCGCTTCAACCTCTGGCGCTTCCTCTTCACTTTCCTCGTCCTCCTCGTCTTCTCCCTCATCGCCGGAGTCGATCACTTTGGCCGAATCCTCGCCATCCTCCGGGTTCAGCCGGAACCAGTCTGGTGGCGCCTCGGCGCCATTCTCAGTCAGCTCCGGGATGAAGATGCTGGTGTTGGTGTACTCGGCGATTGCCGCCGCCCGTTTGACAAGTTCACCCTCCACCGCCACCAATTCCTCCTGGGCCTCCTGTCGAAACGTGGTCAACTGGGCTAGATTTAGCCCAGGGTACCAGCCTTGACAAACTCCAAGGCCCGGCGTGCTCCAGCCCGGGCCAACGAGCCCTTCCAGGCCTCAAGACGGCCGGCCGCCACCTCCAACCAGTCACCAGTCCGACTGGGAGTGCGCGGTGCCGGCATGTCTGGCCATAGGGCGGAGATGGCCGGCGCCCCGACGCGCTGATAACGGTGCAGCATCCGATGAGCCGGCCGAAGACGGGCCTGGATGCTGAGGAGCTGCTCGCTGAGGGTCCGGGGGCGTTGGCAGCAACCTGTGCACCTTCCAACCTCTCCTCTTCGCGGTCAGCCTCAATGGCCTGATTGGCAGCGCCAGAGTGACCGGGGAAGAAGTCTGCTCAAATAGAAAGCAAAAGAGCCAGAAGGCAGAGGCTAGAAGCCAGCCCGATCAGCTGCCGACAGCCCAAAGAAAGAAGAAAGGAGGAAGCCTACCGTCAACCATGTCTTCCATCTTGCCGCAGCCGGCAGTCAGCAACGCCTCCTTGTCGGTCCAGGCGGAGCGTTCGGTATCGAACTCGGCAAGGAGATTGGACTCCTTGACCTCCGCCTCTTTTTGGGCCTTCTTGAGAAGCACCGCCTGCTCCGTCAGCTGCTTAACCAGCCGGTCACGCTCCTAGGCCAGCTCGTTGCACTCCGCCTCCTTGGCGCGCAACACGGTGTTGGCTTCGCCCAGCTGCTGCTGCAAAGTAGCATCGGCCTCTGCAAGAACAGAGAAAGAAAAAGACGTCAGCAACCAACAGAGAAGAAGGAGATCTGGCCCGACTGCTCAGCAGTCAGCCCGAATCTCGGGGACTACAGCCAGCGGGCGCGCTATCGCACCCCCGCGGAGAAGAAAGTTATCAATATCAGCAAAGAGAAAGAACAGTTGCCGGGGAGATCCGGCCCGACTGCTCAGCAGTCGGCCCGAATCTCAGGGACTACAGCCCGCGGGTGCGCTAGCGCGCCCCCGCAGAGAAAGGAAACAAAGACTTACTCCGGCTTTCCGACAAGTCGGCGGTCCGTTGATCCAGCTCCTGGACTTTGGAGTTGAAGGCGGCTCCATGAAGGTTATGATAATCCTACAATGAAGATATCAGACAATGTTAGTACTCGAAGCTTGCCAATTAAAGTTCCGAGCCGCCTACTAAGCAGCCGGCTCGGAACTCGGGGACTACACCTAGTGGGTGCGCTGGCGCGCCCCCACGGAGAAGTACAAGAATTAGAAATAAAGAAGCAAGAAGCATAACCGAACGGCCGCTCGCGAATCCAAGAACGCCTTGTTGCAATGCTTAAGAGCGTCGGCCTCAGCACGAACCTTGGCCTAGACGTCTAGGATCGCCCGGTTCAAAGGGCCCATCCCGCCTCCCCGCACCCAGTCAGCGGGTGCGCCGCTGGTCGCCTCGGCGTCCGGGATCGATGAGCTCACGGCGCCAGCCTCCAACGGACGTGGCGCCGAAGCCGCCTTTGCAAACCGGCGGCGCGATGGTGTGCGGACCTCATGAGTCAGGCCCGTCACCATATCGCCTCCGACTGGTGGCACTGGCGGGTCAGCCGGCTGCTTGTCACGCGCTCCCTCAGACGGCGGGGGCACGACTACGTCCGGCATGACGACGTTGCCACCTTCCTTCTCCATGATCGGATGCTCATCGGCGGCTCCCCCGGTTGGCACCACAAACTCTGGTGGTGGCGGTGCGGAGTTTAGGGGGGCGATGAATAACGCCGACTGACGGCGCGCGGCTTCTTCGGCCTGCTCCTTCACCGTGGCCGCAGCCTTGGCCTCTGCCAGCTTCTTCAGGGCGGTGGCCTCCGTCTTGTCCGCCTCCGCCTTCTCCAGACGGGCGGCTTCCTGCTCCTCGCGCACCTCCCGCGCGTTTCGCTCCTGCGCCTCACGGAGGTCGGCGGCCGGATCGATTCGCCGGGTGGTGGTGGAGGTCTCCGCCGACCCGATGACGGATGCGGCGGCCGACTTCTCAAGAGAGAGCAGGGCCCTAATTCAAGGAGAGTGAAGCGAAGAAACTCAGACAAAATCAGCAAGGAAGAAAAGCACAAGAAAAGATACTTACGCCGATACCATGGGAGGCGCCTTCGGAAGCTTCTGAAATTTGGCCGCCGCTCCTTTCGTCTGGTCGTAGCGGTTGGGTTCTTAGCCTTCTTCGGCGCGCTGCCAAACAAGGCGGCGCCTTGTTTCCGCTTTCGCGTGCCGCCTCAAGCAGTCGGCTCGGCAGAGGGGCCCGCATCCGCCTTGCCGGCGCCTCGTGAAGGGCGCGACTCGTCGTCCTCCTCCTCGAAGTCGTCTGGTCACGTCTCGAAGCCGCCCCCTTCCTCGAAGCCGCCAGCTCCATAGACGCCGCCTGTGGCGTCGTCCTCCAAGGTGGCTGCCCCCAGGTCGGGGTCGTCCACGTCACTCACATCTCGGTCCGGTGCATAGGGGCGACCCGACCCACGATGGCGGCTGTCGCCTCAGACATGTAGATCTATTTCAAAGGGCAAGAGGCCGACTGTTCAAGACCGGAAGACGGAATCAAGACAAAGTATTGAAGAAGGGAAAGATTGAAGAGCTTACGGCTGGTGGCGGGTCCGCGCGGGAGTACGGCTGCTTGCCGAACCGCCAGGACCCCTCCAGCTTGAGGTCGGAGATCTCATTCACCAACTTTGCCACCTCGGCGGCCGACATCTCCTTGGTGCTCAGCCAGCACGGGTCGCGGTGCCCGCTCATCCGGCTGATCAAGTGAGGCCGGCCTTGGAGCGGGAGAACCCGGCGCGTGACGAAGGCGACCAGCAGGTCGGACGCCCTGAGGCCTTCGGCTTCAGTCAGCACCCGGAGTCGGTTGATGGCGGCGGCGCCGTCTGCTGACACAGGCTTCGGCTTGTAGCCCCAGTTGGCCCGAGGCTCAGCCGGTGGCCGGCTTTGTTGGCTGGGAGGTTGAGGAAGTCGACTACCGGGTCAACATTCTCCACATAGAAGTAAGAATGTTGCCACATCTCGACCGACTGTGGTGGCTTGATGGCGGGGAAGACATTCTTCGGCGACGGCCGGCGCACCACGACGAAGGCACCACACTGGGCCGCCTTCTCCCTGGCGGAGGTGCCCAGCTTGGTGTAGAAGAACGCTCCCCACAACTCGATGGTGGGGAGGATGCCGAGGTAGCCTTCGCACATCGTGACGAAGGCGGACAGCAACATCATGATGTTGGGCGTGATGTGATGAGGCTGGAGATGGTAGAACTCGAGGAATGAGCGGAGAAAGCCGCTTGCCGGCAGGCCGAAGCCGTGGATGAAGTGCGAGCGGAAGACGACCCGCTTGCCCTCCCCCGCAGGAGGCATGCACGCCTTCATGTAGCCCGCGTCGGGAAGGCGCCGCGTGTCGCGGAGGAAGGCAGATGTGGTCTTCGTTGATGTTCGACCCGTCCCAATCTCCTCCTCGCCCGCGCGCCATGGAAAGCTCGACAAGGTGAATGGCGCGGCAGGGGGGCTGAGGATTGGTGCGGGGCAAACAAGGCTCGGGGCGGAAGAGCTCGATGAAGACGAGCAGCGGCAGCACTCCGGCGTAGCTCGGGGGCGCTGCAGCGAGAGGAAGAAGAAGAAGCAAGAAGGGGACGAGCGTGGGGCGGAAGGGTGCGCGCGTGCTCCGCCGCTCCCCCTCCTCCCCCTACTTATAGCCCGTGGGCTATGAAGCCGAGGGGGTGGGCCGTCGGATCGTGGGATTAACTGTGCCCACATCCCCGCGTTTACCGCGCGAGTTACTGCGCGCAGTAACTCCGCGGAGAAGCTCAACCAACCGCCTCGACCGCAGCGGATCCGCTCGCGTGCCGAGGCCCGGTAGTGGCGGGCCCAGCCTGCGTCGCGTCCCATCGCGCGTGTGGGCTAGCAGGCTGGCCCGGCTGGCTGACGCCACGTGGTGTGCCCACGACACGCGGCAGGCCTGGAGGCTTAGCTAGTAAGCCACCTAGTTCCCGCCGTTGCGTTCGAAGTTTCAGACAAATCCGACTGGACGTGGCCGACTCCCACTAGGCGACTTGCCAGGAGTCGGATGAAGCTTCCGTCCAGAGCACCCGGAGAAGGAAACTGTTGAGGCTCCTCGGCTCCTCAGCCGCGGCGCCTCACCAGCTTCGGGGACTACTGTCGGAGTAATGGGCCACGGGTAGCCTAACCCGAGTCCCTGAACCTTTCAAGACATCGGGGCCGGCTGCACCCCTCGGGACATCAAGATGAAGCACCGCCTTCTGATGGCTGGCTGGCCCAAGCGGTCGGTTGCCAGAAGGCGGCTAAGCTCCAGAAGGCGGCACCAAGACGGGCCGACTCCTTGCAGGCGGCCTCCACAGAGGCCGGCTCCTAGCAGGCGGCCCACGGCGCCCTCAGAGTCTGCGCCCCATTGAGAAGACAAGACAGGGTGAGGCTACAGTGTAGCCCATCACCCCCGTATCCAGGGCCGGGCGTGGCCACAGTGCTCCGTACAGGCGGAGATCTCCGCCCGGCGCGGCACTGTTGCCACTCCACGCCTGACGTCACTGCTGGCAGGCGAAGCCCTGTTCCCACGACGGCCTGTCGGTATGGCCTGCAGGCGGCGGGCCCTACCAGGCACCGAGAGCCCGAAAGACGGCGGAAGCCCGACCAGTCGGACCTGAGGGAGGCCGGCTTCCAGCACGCGGCCTTTTCCTTCCTCGGGGCCCGTGCACCATTAACCAGATGAGAGACGGTGTGGCTACAGTGATCTCCCACCAGGCGGCGGGACTGTACCCATGCTCCCCTGACCAAGCATGCCTCATTAGCATCGCGGCTAATGTAATCAGCAGCCGGCAAGACCCGCGAGCGGCGGGAGCGGCCTGTCGGTTCCGTACCAGACAAGTTGGCGGGGCCCGCCAGGCGGCGGGCCCCAGCTGCCGGCGGAGAAGCCGGCGACCAGAGACACTGACAGCCGGGTCCTACACCCGGCCGGATTACCATTGTACTCCTGGGGGGTAGGCCTATATAAACCCCCTTGGGCACCCATGCAAAGGGTTCCCAACCTGTTAGAACTAGACTCACACATAGAGGGAGGAGAGAGCAAGCCTTGCCTTCCTCTACCTCTAGCATACAGCTCAAGGAGCACCATTGTACTCACTAGTGCCTTAGTGATCATGCGGAGACCCCGCAGAGCAGGAGTAGGGGTGTTATCTCCTAGGAGAGCCCCGAACCTGGGTAAAGTGCGCCGGCGTTCGTGTCTACGCCTCATCCCGCTTCCAGGCACCGGCGACATTCTACTCTCTCCCACCATGATAGGCCATCCATTGGCATATGTCGCACCCAACCCCCGACAAGTGACACTCTGTTTGTCTATGTATTCACACATGTACTAAGTTTCCGGTTAATAAAATTCTAGCATGAATAATAAACATTTATCATGATATAAGGAAATATAAATAACAAATTTATTATTGCCTCTAGGGCATATTTCCTTCAGTCTCCCACTTGCACTAGAGTCAATAATCTAGTTCACATCGCCACGTGATTTAACACCAATAGTTCACATCACCAGGTGATTAATATCCATAGTTCACATCGCCATGTGGCCCACACTCAAAGGGTTTACTAGAGTCAATAATCTAGTTCACATCGCCATGTGATTAACACCCAAAGAGTACTAAGGTGTGATCATGTTTTTCTTGTGAGAGAAGTTTAGTCAACGGGTCTGTGAAATTCAGATCCGTATGTATTTTGCAAATTTCTAGGTCTACAATGCTCTGCACGGAGCTACTTTAGCTAATTGCTCCCACTTTCAATATGTATCCAGATTGAGACTTAGAGTCATCTGGATCAGTGTCAAAACTTGCATTGACGTAACCCTTTACGACGAACCTTTTATCACCTCCATAATCGAGAAACATATCCTTATTCCACTAAGGAAATTATTGACCGTTGTTCAGTGATCTACTCCTAGATCACTATTGTACTCCCTTGCCAAAATCAGTATAGGGTATACAATAGATCTGGTACACACCATGGCATACTTTATATAACCTATGGCTGAGGCATAGGGAATGACTTTCATTCTCTTTCTATCTTCTGCCGTGGTCGGGCTTTGAGTCTTACTCAATTTCACACCTTGTAACACAGGCAAGAACTCTTTCTTTGACTGTTCCATTTTGAACTACTTCAAAATCTTGTCAAGGTATCTACTCATTGAAAAACTTATCAAGCGTCTTGATCTATCTCTATAGATCTTGATGCTCAATATATAAGCAGCTTCACCGAGGTCTTTCTTTGAAAAACTCCTTTCAAATACTCCTTTATGCTTTCCAGAAAAATTCTACATTATTTCCGATCATCAATATGTCATTCACATATACTTATCAAAAAATTTGTAGTCCTCCCACTCACTTTCTTGTAAATACAGGCTTCACCGCAAGTCTGTATAAAACTATATGCTTTGATCAACTCATCAAAGCGAATATTCCAGCTCCGAGATGCTTGCACCAGTCCATAGATGGATCGCTGGAGCTTGCACATTTTGTTAGCACCTTTAGGATCGACAAAACCTTCTGGTTGCATCATATACAACTCTTCTTCAAGAAATCCATTAAGGAATGTAGTTTTGACATCCATTTGCCAGATTTCATAAAATGTGGCAATTTGCTAACATGATTCGGACAGACTTAAGCATCGCTATGAGTGAGAAAATCTCATCATAGTCAATGCCTTGAACTTTGTCAAAAACCTTTTTCGACAAGTCTAGCTTTGTAGATAGTAACACTACTATCAGTGTACGTCTTCCTCTTGAAGATCCATTTATTTTCTATGGCTTGCCGATCATCGGGCAAGTCAACCAATGTTCACACTTTGTTCTCATACATGGATCCCATCTCAGATTTCATGGCCTCAAGCCATTTTGCGGAATCTGGGCTCATTATCACTTCCTCATAGTTTGTAGGTTTGTCATGGTCAAGTAACATGACCTCCAGAACAGGATTACCGTACTACTCTGGTGCGGATCTCACTCTGGTTTACCTTCGAGGTTCGGTAGTAACTTGATCTGAAGTTACATGATCATCATCATTAGCTTCCTCACTAATTGGTGTACGAGTCACAGGAACAGATTTCTGTGATGAACTACTTTCCAATAAGGGAGCAGGTATAGTTACCTCATCAAGTTCTACTTTCCTCCCACTCACTTCTTTCGAGAGAAACTCCTTCTCTAGAAAGGATCCATTCTTAGCAACGAATGTCTTGCCTTCAGATCTGTGATAGAAGGTGTACCCAACAGTCTCCTTTGGGTATCCTATGAAGACACATTTCTCCGATTTGGGTTTGAGCTTATTAGGATGAAACTTTTTCACATAAGCATCACAACCCCAAACTTTAAGAAATGACAACTTTGGTTTCTTGCCAAACCACAGTTCATATGGTGTCGTCTCAATGGCTTTAGATGGTGCCCTATTTAACGTGAATGCAGCTGTCTCTAATGCATAACCCCAAAACGATAGTGGTAAATCGGTAAGAGACATCATAGATTGCACCATATCTAATAAAGTACGGTTACGATGTTCGGACACACCATTACGCTGTGGTGTTCCAGGTGGCGTGAGTTGCGAAACTATTTCGCATTGTTTCAAATGAAGACCAAACTCGTAACTCAAATATTCTCCTCCATGATCAGATCATAGAAACTTTATTTTCTTGTTACGATGATTTTTCACTTCACTCTGAAATTATTTGAACTTTTCTAATGTTTCAGATTTATGTTTCATCAAGTAGATATACCCATATCTGCTCAAATCATCTGTGAAGGTCAGAAAATAACGATACCTACCGCGAGCCTCAACACTCATCGGACTGCATACATCAATATGTATTATTTCCAACAAGTCTGTTGCTTGCTCCATTGTTCCGGAGAACGGAGTCTTAGTCATCTTGTCCATGAGGCATGGTTCGCCAGCATCAACTGATTCATAATCAAGTGATTCCAAAATCCCATCAGCATGGATTTTCTTCATGCGCTTTACACCAATATGACCTAAACGGCAGTGCCACAAATAAGTTTCCCTATCATTATTAACTTTGCATCTTTTGGCTTCAATATTATGAATATGTGTATCACTATGATCGAGATTCAGTAAACCATTCACCTTGGGTGTATGACCATTGAAGGTTTTATTCATGTAAACAGAACAACAATTATTCTCTGACTTTAAATGAATAACTATATTGGTATAAACATGATCAAATCATATTCATGCTTAACACAAACACCAAATAACATTTATTTAGGTTCAACACCAATCCTGAAAGTATAGGTAGTGTGGGATGATGATCATATCAATCTTGGAACCACTTCCAACACACATCGTCACTTCACCCTTAACTAGTCTCTGTTCATTCTGCAACTCCCGTTTCGAGTTACTAATCTTAGCAACTGAACTAGTATCAAATACTGAGGGGTTGCTATAAACACTAGTAAAGTACACATCAATAACATGTATATCAAATATACTTTTGTTCACTTTGCCATCCTTCTTATCCACCAAATACTTGGGGCAGTTCTGCTTCCAGTGACCAGTCCCTTTGCAGTAGAAGCACTTAGTCTCGGGCTTAGGTCCAGACTTGGGTTTCTTCACTTGAGCAGCAACTTGCTTGCCTTTCTTCTTGAAGTTTCCCTTCTTCCCTTTGCCCTTTTCTTGAAACTGGTGGTCTTGTCAACCATCAACACTTGATGCTTTTCTTGATTTCTACCTTCATCAATTTCAGCATCACGAAGAGCTTGGGAATCGTTTCTGTTATCCCCTGCATATTATAGTTCATCACGAAGTTCTAGTAACTTGGTGATAGTGACTAGAGAACACTGTCAATCACTATCTTATCTGGAAGATTAACTCCCACTTGATTCAAGTGATTGTAGTACTCAGACATTCTGAGCACATGCTTACTAGCTGAGCAATTCTCCTCCATCTTGTAGGCAAAGTGCTTGTCAAAGGTCTCATACCTTTCGACATGGGCATGAGTCTGAAATACTAATTTCAACTCTTGGAACATCTCGTATGCTCCGTGGCGTTCAAAATGTCTTTGAAGCCCCAATTCTAAGCCGTAAATCATGGTCCACTAAACTATCAAGTAGTCATCATATTGACATTGCCAAACGTTCAAAACGTCTGCATCTGCTCCTGCAATTGGTCTGTCACCTAGCGGTGCATCAAGGACATAATTCTTCTGTGCAGCAATGAGGATAATCCTCAGATCACGGATCCAATCCGCATCATTGCTACTAACATCTTTCAACTTAGTTTTCTCTAGGAACATATCAAAACTAAAACAGGGGAGCTATACGCGACCTATTGATCTACAACATAGATATGCTAATACTACCAGGACTAAGTTCATGATAAATTTTAAAGTTCAATTAATCAATTACTTAAGAACTCCCACCTAGATAGACATCCCTCTAATCATCTAAGTGATCACGTGATCCATATCAACTAAACCATGTCCGATCATCACGTGAGATGGAGTAGTTTTCAATGGTGAACATCACTATGTTGATCATATCTACTATATGATTCACGCTCGACCTTTCGGTCTCAGTGTTCCGAGGCCATATCTGCATATGCTAGGCTCGTCAAGTTTAACCCTAGTATTTCTGCGTGTGCAAAACTGGCTTGCACCCGTTGTATGTGAACGTAGAGCTTATCACACCCGATCATCACGTGGTGTCTCGGCACGACGAACTTTGGCAACGGTGCATACTCAGGGAGAACACTTGTACCTTGAAATTTAGTGAGAGATCATGTTATATGCTACCGTCAATCAAAGCAGAATAAGATGCATAAAAGATAAACATCACATGCAATCAATATAAGTGATATGATATGGCCATCATCATCTTGTGTCTTTGATCTCCATCTCCAAAGCACCGTCATGATCACCATCGTCACCAGCGCGAAACCTTGATCTCCATCGTAGCATCGTTGTCGTCTTGCCAACTATTGCTTCTACGACTATTGCTACCACTTAGTGATAATGTAAAGCAATTACAGGGCGATTGCATTGCATACAATAAAGCGACAACCATATGGCTCCTACCAGTTGCCGATAACTCGGCTACAAGACATGATCATATCATACAATAAAATTTAGCATCATGTCTCGACCATATCACATCACAGCATGCCCTGCAAAAACAAGTTAGACGTCCTCTACTTTGTTGTTGCAAGTTTTACGTGGCTGCTACGGGCTGAGCAAGAACCGTTCTTACCTACGCATCAAAACCACAACGATATTTCGTCAAGTTAGTGATGTTTTAACCTTCACAAGGACCGGGTGTAGTCACACTCGGTTCAACTAAAGTTGGAGAAACTGACACCCGTCAGCCACCTGTGTGCAAAGCACGTCGGTAGAACCAGTCTCGCGTAAGCGTACGCGTAATGTCGGTCCGGGCCGCTTCATCCAACAATACCGCCAAACCAAAGTATGACATGCTGGTAAGCAGTATGACTTGTATCGCCCACAACTCACTTGTGTTCTACTCGTGCATATAACATCTACGCATAAACCTGGCTCGGATGCCACTGTTGGGGAACGTAGTAATTTCAAAAAAAAATCCTACGCACACACAAGATCATGGTGATGCATCGCAACGAGAGGGGAGAGTGTTGTCCACGTACCCTCATAGACCGTAAGCGGAAGCGTTATGAGAACGCGGTTGATGTAGTCGTACGTCTTCATGATCCGACCGATCCAATTATCGAACGCACGGCACCTCCGAGTTCAGCACACATTCAGCTCGATGACGTCCCACGTACTTCGATCCAGCAGAGCTTCACGGGAGAGTTCCGTCAGCACGACGGCGTGATGACGGTGATGATGTTGCTACCGACGCAGGGCTTCACCTAAGCACCGCTACGATATGACCGAGGTGGATTATGGTGGAGGGGGCACCGCACATGGCTAAAAGATCAACTGATCAACTTGTGTGTCTATGGGGTGCCCCCTGGCCACGTATATAAAGGATGGAGGGAGGAGGAGGCCGGCCCTCATAGGGCGCGCCCAAGTGTGGAGTCCTAATAGGACTCTCTAGTCCTAGTAGGATTCCACCTCCCACATGGAATAGGAAAAAGGGAAGGGAGAAGGAGAAGGAAGGAAGGGGGCGCCCCCCCCTCCCTAGTCCAATTCGGACCAGTCCATGGGGAGGGGTGCGGCTAGCCTTTGAGGCCTTTATCTCCTTTCCCTAATGGCCCATTAAGGCCCAATACGAATTCCCGTAACTCTCTGGTACTCCGAAAAATACTCGAATCACTCGGAACCTTTCCGATGTCCGAATATAGTCGTCCAATATATCGATCTTTACGTCTCGGCCATTTCGAGACTCCTCGTCATGACCCCGATCTCATCCGGGACTCCGAACTAACTTCGGTACATCAAATCACATAACTCATAATACAAATCGTCATAGAACATTAAGCGTGCGGAGCCTACGGGTTCGAGAACTATATAGACATGACCGAGACACGTCTCCGGTCAATAACCAATAGCAGAACCTGGATGCTCATATTGGCTCCCACATATTCTACGAAGATCTTTGTTGGTCAAACCGCATAACAACATACGTTGTTCCCTTTGTCATCGGTATGTTACTTGCCCGAGATTCGATCGTCGGTATCTCAATACCTAGCTCAATCTCATTACCGGCAAGTCTCTTTACTTGTTCCGTAATGCATCATCCCGCAACTAACTCATTAGTCACATTGCTTGCAAGGCTTATAGTGATGTGCATTACCGAGAGGGCCCAGAGATACCTCTCCGACAATCGGAGTGACAAATCCTAGTCTTGATCTATGCCAACTCAACAAGTACCATCGGAGACACCTGTAGAGCACCTTTATAATCACCCGGTTATGTTGTGACGTTTGGTAGCACACAAAGTGTTCCTCCGGTATTCGGGAGTTGCATAATCTCATAGTCATAGGAACATGTATAAGTCATGAACAAAGCAATAGCAATATACTAAACGATCGTATGCTAAGCTAACGGAATGGGTCAAGTCAATCACATCATTCTCTAATGATGTGATCCCGTTAATCAAATGACAACTCATGTCTATGGCTAGGAAACTTGACCATCTTTGATTCAACGAGCTAGTCAAGAAGAGGCATACTAGTGACACTCTATTTGTCTATGTATTCACACATGTACTAAGTTTCCGGTTAATACAATTCTCGCATGAATAATGAACATTTACCATGATATAAGGAAATATAAATAACAACTTTATTATTGCCTCTAGGGCATATTTCCTTCATCATTAGCATCCATATGACAAAGAACCCGGGCTGACATGACTAGTCGTAAACCCAAGGTGGTACTAACTTACAGGGACAGGCATACATGACCCAGCAACGAACGTGTCGATCATCAATGTATGAACCCAAGTCGTAGCAAGCTACAAGAACTTAAAGGAACAACGCGTGACATTTCTCCAAAAGGACAGACACAGGAACGAAGGACACATGCCGGCCAGCCTAAGTGTTCCGGAGCAGTAGCAAGCTACCATGGCTCAGTGGAAGCACTACGAGTCATTTCCCGGTAAGAGAGGCTACCAAGAATAGACAACTAGGTTGTCGGATCCCACACATACCAAGCATATCAAAATCATACACACAATATGCTCGATATGTGCAAATACAACATGGCATCACAACAAAATTCTACGACTCAAAGTATTTATTCATTAGGCTCCGAGGAGCCAGATATTACTAACATTGGTCTGATGACCCAGCATTCAAGTCATACAAGCAATACGCACATGCGGAAGCTTAACTTGTCTGAGTATAGACAACTACAAATGAAAAGGCTGAGAAGCCTGACTATCTACAGGACCCTGCTGAGGGCACAAGATCGTAGCTGAGGTAACAAGCTAAACATCGAAGTCCACGCGGAACTACTAGTGAGACTGAAGTCTCTCTGCAAAAACATATATTAAGCAAACATGAGTAAAAATGTACCCAGCAAGACTTACATCAGAACTAGCTACATATGCATCAGTATCAACAAAGGGGTGGCGGAGTTTAACTGCAACAAGCCAGCTTTGACTCAGTGGCTATCCTGTACTACAACTGCTGGTAACTCTTTTGAGGTGGCACACACGAATTCACATATTCACCATATCAATACCCAATATGGATCCGCTCCCGTCTCCCTACGAGAAGGCCATCCATAGCACTCACGCTTATCTTGCGCATTTTAGAGTATCCACTTTCACTTGTCTATGAACTGCATAGGCAACCCAGAAGTCCTTTACCGCAGACGCGGCCATTCGAATAGATCATTTATAACCCTGCAGGGGTGTACTTCTTCACGCATGTTTCCACCACTTAGCGTCTGCACATGACATGTGCTCGGGAGACTTCAAGCGAGAGCCGACGTGGGTGTAGACCATGACCTGACTAACCACACAAGTCCCTAGTCCAGGTTTATTGCCTATTCAGGTTCCATCCATAGGGAGTCCGGCCGAGGTTTCCACTACGGCCCCGAATGATGTGTGTAGTGTTCCCGGGGAACCAAACGGGCGTCCCGGTACACCGTGCCACATGCCTACCGCATCACAGCCCACCCCTCGGGTCAGCGCTGCGCACGGCCTCCAGCACACTACCAACACCAGAAACTACTTGCAACTCTTGGACAGAGGACAGGGGGGTTAATAAGTCGAGCGGGGTCATATTTCAGGGCCCAATGTGTGGTAGTAGCTGTTCATGGATCACAAACACAGAACTCAGTTCTTGAGGACGGTTTCAATGAGACAACCCACCATGTACTCCTACATGGCCTCTCAACGCTACCTTTACCAAATCGTGTTCACACACTTAGCTCTCAACAGTAGGTCATGTTCACCACATTCCAATTCATCCCTGTTGAATCAGACCTGACTCAACTCTAAGCAGTAGCAGGCATGACAACAAGCATGAATGAGTAGGCACATCAGGGCTCAAATAACTCCTACTCATGCTAGTGGGTTTCATCTATTTACTGTGGCAATGACAGGTCATGCAGAGGAAAGGGGTTCAAGTACCGCAGCATGTAACAGTTGAATCGTTATTGTCCTAATGCAGTAAAAGAAAGCAGAAGCGAGAGAGTGGGATTGTATCAGAATGAACAAGGGGGTTTTGCTTGCCTGGCATTTCTGAAGATAGTATAGCTCTTCATCGGTGTCATCGAACTCATCGTCGGAACCACGTCTACGAAGAGGGGACAAACACCGGCAAACAAGAAAGAACACAATCAATACAATGCAACAATATGATGCATGAATGTGGCAAGGCAATATGCTGTGCTTCGAGCTAATGCAGCTAACAATGATTTAAATGAAGTTGGTTCGAACCCTAGGTTCAAATTGAAACTCCATATGTTAATGTTCATATGTCATTTATTTGATTTGCCCTAAACAGTAGTCATAAGTTGTTCTAACATGCATGAAAATGGTACAGATGGATAGGTTGGATTTTTCTGATCATTTTCATATATAAATTATTTCATTTGGAGTTATAGATTAATTTCTATGATTTTTAGAAGTTTTAACTATTTTCTGGAATTTCCTGGATTATTTTAAATCCAGAAAACGATTTACTGCGTCAGCCTGACGTCAGCCTGACGTCAGCAAGTCAACAGATGCTGGCCAGGTCAAACTGACTAGTGGGGCCCGCATGTCGGTGTCACAACTAATTAACAGAGTTAATTAGTGCTAAATTAAATACTAAACTAAGTTAATTTGGGCCTGGGCCCACATGTCAATGAACCAGGGGATTCAAACCCCGGGTCAAACGAGGTTAACTCGCCGGCGGCTCGACACCGGCGACGACAGACGCGGCGGAGGGCCTCGAAATCAAGCCACAGGGCATCATTTCGAGCGCGGTTAGTTGCGTTTGAAAGCACGCAGTGGTGCGCGTCGAACGGTGGTGGTGGGAGGTGCTGGACTGGCCGGGAATGACGGCGGCGAGCACATCCATGGCGGTCGGAGTTCGGGCGACCACGGGTTAGATGCTGCAGTGAGCAAGCGGGCTAGTTTTTGCGCTAGGCATGCTCTACGGGGCACTACGAACGCGCTGGGATCGCCGGGGTGACCAAATGGTCACCGGAGCTACGCCGACGGCGAGCTCACGCGGCGGCTTGCTACGGCCATCTACGAAACAACGGCTACGGAGAGTGGCAAGCCACAGGGTTAGGGGGGAAACGTGCAGGAGCTCACGGTGGGTCGGATGAGGTAGACGGCGAGCTCTGGGAGGCGAAGACAGCGGCGAATTGACGGGTGCGGCCTTCAGCGACCGAGGAGGAAGAAGGTGGAGTAGCCGGTGATGCAGGCCATCCCAGCGCTCGGGGCCAGCGTGGGGCGAAGCAGCGGTCGTCGGCGGTTCTTGCAGACACAGAGGGGCGGTGAGGGGAGCATGGTGGGCGCGGCTATGGCGGGAGCGAGCTCAAGCACGCATCGGCCATGGCGTCAGGGGGGTGAAGGAGAGAGCAAGGGGAGGAATGAGAGGCCGGATCAATCAGGATGGCACCAAGGATAAGATCCACGGCGTTGCACTGTCCCGGGGACGCAGGCAAGCAGGTGGGGTGGCAGCATGGTGGTGCGCGTGCGTCGGGCATGCCCTCGGCGTCCGACTGGCGCGGTGGAGACGACGACTGGCAGTTGGGCCAGTGGGACGCACCGCTGGGCTGGGTAAGTGGACAGGTATTCTCTCTCTCTCTCTCTCTTTCTAAAACTTTCGGTTTCTGTTTTCTATTTTAATTACTCTGTTCTGATTTAGTTTAGGAACTAAATCATTTAAATAAATTCTGAAAATCACTTTGGAGGTTAACTGAATTATTACAGAGCTCCACAAATAACTTCAGAATATTTGGAACATTTAAAATGTATATATCATTTAAATGGCTCCAATTCAAATACTTTTGTGTTAATTAAGAAATCCATAAATGGCCAAGAAATATGCTCATCATTTTTGGCAGAGGTTTTCACCTTTATCAGAAATCATGAACATTTTCAAAGGGCATTCTGGGTTCTTTGAAAAATATTTTGTTTGAACCTATTTGAATTCTTTCTTGTGCTAGTGTTTAATCAATCCCCATTTAAAATTTCTTGAATTTAGACATGATGATCAAGCAAAGACAAACAAAGACTGATCTAGGGCTGTGACAGCATGCGGCATCACGAGCTGTTCACCGTGCCTCCTGAGAATAATGCTTCATATTGTTTTGCATGTTGAGCTAATGCCTGTGATTTGCATGTTATGAAGATCATCCTCTTCTGTTGTTTCTGTTCTTAAGAAGTTCATTGTCTTATGTTTCATTCATAGCCTATACGACAACTCGGGTAGGTTAGAGGTGAAACCATATGATCTTCCGACCGACTCATCATCTTAGGCCATGATTGGATCGTCGTTTTCCAACCAAAACCGCTTGTAAAACTGACGCTTGTAAATAAAAGCATATGGTCTCTGGCGAAGCGCTTGGTTGATCGATTTCAACTAGTAAAATATACACTGGTCTCTCAAATTACACGCGTAACACGCAGGTTTTCGTTATAGACCTCGGGCCCTCGGTTTCATTACGCCTGTATTTTAGGCATTGTTTCCGATGACAAGTAAATTACACTTGTATCTTAATACAGGTGTGAAATAAACCAGAGCTCCCAAGCGCGGCCTTACTGTTTCATGCCGTCTCAGTCTCTCGAAGGTGCTTATAGCTGTCCAATGATCCTGGCTTCCTGAATGAGCAGCGGGCGCTGTATCAGACCATCCGTAGGGCCCGCGAGGCCCTCTCCGTCGTCCTTCGAGTTGTTGCACTCGCCGTGGCGCTGAGCATTGTCAACATGGTCAACGAACATGAGGATTCAGGAGATGACTTTATTTTGACTGGATGATAGTTGGGACCCACTAGGGCCATAGCCGTACGTACGCAAGTGCCTCCTTATTATGTACAACTTTTTTTTGCTTCCTCCTGGTTTCCTGACATCATGGCCCCACACCATTGTCAACCTATGTAGTCAATAAACGAGAGAATTGCACATGGAGCGGCCGACAGCTGGGACCAAGCAGCTCGAGCAGTATTTGTGTTTTTGAGGTGTGAGCACTGCAGAGTTTTTCTTGAGCGATGTTTTGGTTGTTGTTCAGAGGAGAGCAGGGTATTAACTGGGCGGGTTGTGGCCCGTCTAGCCCAGGCCCAGATATTAATTTTTTTCAAGCTGAAAATGGCTAGCCCAGCTATACTTTTTTTTAGGAATACCCAGGCAAGGTCAACTTGTTATTCTCCACCCCGCTGGGCTGCAAATCTTTACTAGGAGGGATGCATTAGGCTTAACAAGAAAATGGGCTTGAAGAAATAATAAATGGGATGTAATTATAAAAACTGGGCAATAACTATAAAAAATGCTACCAACATGTAATTAGTTTGTAAAATATTATTTTTGGATTTAGAAAATTTTAATTTCTTTAATTGTTGCGCGCGCAATGTTTCGTTGGATTTTTACGTAATACAAATTTATATTGAAATTGTATTTAATCTGACTAGAAATTTAGGGATAAAAATATTTTGGATCCCATCAAAATGTGGGAAATTTTCTTGAATTCTGTTTTGAATGGTTGGTTGAAATTATTAATCATTGTCCTAGCTAGAAAATGGGTTGTACTTTTAACAAACTGTAAATGAGCTGTAGTAAATTCCATTAGAATTCAAAAATGGGCTGTAGTAAATTCCATTAGAATTCAAAAATGGGTTGTACATTCTTACAAATCGCAAATGGGCTATAAGTTCTCTGCCACACACTTGTTGGCCTACTAAGTTGACGCGTCCCCTCAAAAAAAATAAGTAAGTTGACGCGTATGCAAGGCTTTGTCAACTTATAGTCAACACACGGTTCTAGCAGCAGTGGCCGTTGGATGTCCATCCAATTGATGTCGTGCTTCTTCTTCAATCTCGGATATTCCAGCTTCAGCCGCCCAAAAAATGATCCCTCCCCCTGACATCTAAGGCTTACCGTTTCGGAGGCTGACCTGTGGGCCTACTAAGTTGACGCGTACCAAGGGCTTTGTCAACTTAGTCAATATAAACGATTCTAGCTGCAGTGATCGTATGATGTCCATCCAACGGCCGTCGTGCTTCTTCAACCTCTGGTCTTCTTGCTCCAGCCGCACAAAGCAGCGCCGGTCGTGCCGCCTGCTCCTGCCTCCCATGGCCGGCTGTGCTACCTCGGAGGACGCACCGCCGCCTACAACTCCCACCGCTGGCCAGGCCATCTCTCTTCTCGTCCTGCTCCAGCTGGTCAAACAAGCGCCAGCGGGACTGCCTGCTCCCTCCTCTTGCGGTCGGCTGTGTTGCCGCGCAGGCCTCACCGCCCCATCGTACTCCCATCGCTGGCCTAGCCATCCCTCTACTCACCCACACCTGTTGTTATTCTCTGGCAACGGCAGACGAACTAGTAAACCCTCGTACGCCCCTCCGCATGGGAAACAACTGCCGAGTCTTCCCTGGCTCCGTGTTGTTCCCTTCCTAGGCCTCGCTGTCGTCCACCGCCCTGGTGCTCTCGGCGCGGCGTGGTCAACGTGGTCAACGAACGACATCCATCGGAAGTGGACTGTACGTGGAGAGGCTGACAGCTGGGTCCACGGCCACACGCAAGGAAATGCCTCCTTATTACGCGCAAAATAATGATTCCTCGAGATGACAGCTGGGACCCACTGTAAGGGCCTCTGTATTTCAAGAAAATAAAGATTCCCCCCGCTGACAGGTCGGATCCACCAGCTATATCTTCGCATGCAAGGAAGTGCCTCCTTATTACGCACAAAAAAATGACTACTCCCCCTGCTAGCTGGGACCCACCATAGTGGGAGGCTGACTTGTGGGCCTACTAAGTTGACGGGGATGGAGGGCTTTGTCAACTTAGTCAATATGAACGATTCTAGCTCCAGTGACCGTACGATGTCCATCCAATGACCGTAGTGCTTCTTCAATCTCTGGTCTTCTTGCTCCAGCCGCCCAAAGCAGCGCTGGTCGTGCCGCATGCTCCTGCCTCCCGTGGCCGGCTGTGCTGCCGTGGACGCCTCGCCGCCCCCTACTATCCCACTGCTGGCCAGGCCCTGCGACGACGGTAGCCACACACCGCAGCCGAACCAGTGAACCCTCGTACTGCTCTCCTCATGGGCATCCACTGCCGCGTCGTCCCCTTCCTAGGCCTCGCCGTCGTCCACCGCCCTGGTGCTCTCGGTGCGGCGTGGTCAACGTGGTCAAGGAACAACTTCAATCGGAAGAGTACTGTACGTGGAGAGGCTGACTGCTGGGTCCACGGCTGCAGTAAGGAAGTGCCTCCTTATTACATGGAAAATAATGATTCCTCCACCTGACAGCAGGGACCCGCCAGACGGGCCACCATATTTTGCGAAAAAATGTTTCCCCCTGACTGCTGGGACCAGCTACGTCTTCTCACGCAAGGAAGTGTGTCCATATTACGGGCAAAAAAATGATTTGCCCCCTGACTGCTGGGACCCACCAGCTACATCTTCGCACGCAAGGAAGTGCCTGACAGTCGGGACCCACCTGGTCGAAGTGTATGTAGCATTGTTATTCTGGTTGCGAACGTGTATGTACATACGATCGGCCTGTCTGCAGTAGAGGCGCGTGTAAGGAAGGGCACGTGTCGTAGTAGAGGCGCGCACGTAGCATGTACACGTATGTACAACCAGGGTGCAAGAAAGTAAATACGGCCACATACGTACATACGGGCGGGGTCCCGAATGCCTACTCGCGCATACGTACGGCCAGGGCTCGTGTACATGGCTGGGTCGGAACGGAGAAACTGCGTCGTCGTCGTGTTCATGGGGAGGCAACAGAATGCGTCATGTTCATCGGGAGGCAACGGAATACGTCGTGTTCATCGAGAGCCAACCGGGTTGGACGGAACAACATATGGAAACGAGGCCTGGTGTACCACAGAACAGAGGAAACGGCCTTGTGTTCGACCGGCCACGGTCAAAACGGGGTCCTGTTCATCGGGAGGGGTCTGGCGTACCGCAAAACGGAGGAAACGGACTTCTCTTGGACCTCCTACGGTTAAAACGGGGTCCTGTTGATCGGGAGGGGTGTGGCGCACCGCAAAACGGAGGAAACGGACTTGTGTTGGAGCGCTACGGTCGAAACGGGGGTCCTGTTCATCGTTAGGGGTGTGGCGTACCGCAAAACGGGACTCCACAGGATACTGTTCATCTCCACCGTCGACCTCCACCAGCCTCCACGGGCTACTTTTCATCTACCGTCGGCCTCCTCCAACCTCCACCTGCGACTGTTCATCCACGGGCTCCTGTTCATCCAGCCTCCACCGCGCCCTCCTCCACCGGCTACTGTTCAACCAGCCCTCTCCACGGGGTCCTGTTCAACCACCCCTCCATGGGCTACTATTCATCCAGCCCTCCACCGGCTACTGTTCAACCAGCCCTCCACGGGGTCGTCCTGTTCATCCAGCCCTCCACGGGGTCCTGTTCATCCACCCCCAACCGGCTTGATCGATCGGGGTACTATTCATCCAGCGGCAATGGCTCTACTA
>NC_057802.1:172177289-172189288 GCF_018294505.1 Triticum aestivum | reverse complement strand
CTTCAGTTAGCAGTAGTAGCGAAGGAATCGCTCGATCGGGTTCAGTTAATAGCCATCAATTGATCGCTCGGGTTCAGTAACGCATAGCCTGCAGTGCAATTGCTCGGGTTCAGTAGGCGAATGCCTTGCTTGGGTTCAGTTAGAGCCCAATGCCTCGCACCCACGCGCGTACGTGTACGAGAGAAACGCGCATCGCTCGGCCCCGTCCACCCACCGTAACCGGGAACTCCCCGGTATTTTCCTCGCCCTTGCTTCTACCACGTTTTTTCTGTCATGGACGGCCCAAAGAATGTCATGCAGCTGCGTCTCCGGCCCGCCCAGGACGAAAAGCCCATTTCTGTCATGATTTTTTTCCATAGAAGTAGGAGCCCACCACATCTACGATGATACTGGGTTTTGTCACAATTATCGTCATAGATGTGTCATAAGCATGACAGAAAAAAAATTCGTTCGGCCCAAAATGTCACGGATGTGTCTTCTTTTGTAGTGTTGAATACAAAATATGAACTAGGGTTTGAGATGAGGTGGTGCTGGTGAAGAAGTCAATGAAGATTGGTCCTCCCATGGTGAGAGGATCATTGGTGATGTCGATCACTTCGATTTCCCCCTCCTGGAGGGAAGTATCCCCGGCGGAATCACTCCGCCGGAGAGCCAAAGTGCTCCTGCCTAGGTTCCGTCTCGAGACGGTGGCGCTTCACCCCGAAAGTCTTCTATCTATTTTTTCTAGGGATAATGGCTTGATATAGCAAAAGATGGGCACCGGAGGCCTGCCAGGGGGCCCACAAGCTTGGGGAAGTGGCGCCCCCAGGCATGTGGCTTCCTAGTGTGTCCCATCCTAGTGTTTCTTTCGCCAATATTTTGTATATCCAAAACAATTCTCTGTAAATTTTCAGGTCATTTGGAATTGTGCAGAATAGCTATCTCTGTTGTAACCCTTTGCAGTCCAGAATTTCACCTGTCGGCAATCTCCCTCTTCATGTGAAACTTGCAAAATAAGAGAGAAAATGCATAACAATTGCATCATAAAGTGGAATAAAAATCCAAAATACAATAAATAACAGTACAAAAACTTGATGCAAAATGAACGTATGAGTAGCACGGTAGCAATAGTAATAGGAACAAGAACATTAGCTATTTTTAGTGATTGTAACAGCAGTAGCAACGAAAGTAACTTAGCAAAGACTAATATGAGAAAAGTGTAGGCATTGGATTAGCGATGGATTTTTGTGTTGGATGACATTCATCATATAACATTCACAACCTAAAGCAATACACAATAGCTCCAATTCATCAATGTAATGTAGGCATGTATTCCCTATATAGTCATACGTGCTTATAATAAGAACTTGCATGCCATCCTTTTTCCTACCCTCCCGTGGCAGCGGGGCCCATAAGGAAATCTAAGGGATATTAAGGATCCTTTTAATAGAGAACCACATTAGCACTTAGTGAATACATGAACTCCTCATACTACGGTAATCACTGGAAAGAATCCCAATTATTTTCACCTGGGGGTATGCGGATCGTAACATGTAATAGGTGCATACAACTTGCAAGATAGGATAAATAGGACTCAATTATATTCATGAAAACATAAAGGGTTCAGATCTGAAATCATGGCCCTCGGGCCCTAGTGACAAGCATTAAGCATAGCAAAGTCATAGCAACATCAATCTCAGAACATAGGGATCAAGCCCTAACAAATTGACTCGGTTACATGACAAATCTCATCCAACTCCATCACCGTGCAGCAAGGCTATGATGGAACTACTCACTCCCGGTGGTGAGCATAATGGAATTGTTGATGGAGAAGGGTTGATGATGACAATGGCAATGAGTTCCACCCTTCGGAGCCCTGGACAATCTGCAGATCAGCCCTCCCGATGAAGAACAGGAGGTGGCGGCGGCTCCGCATCGTAAAACAAGATGATTCCACCTCTCTTATTTTCTCTCTCCGTGCGATGGTACTTATAGAGTTGGACTTAGGGAAACAGAGGCTCCAGGGGCCCACAAGCTCACTAGGCGCGCCCCTTGAGCTTGTGGCTCCTGGGTGGACCCCTCCAGTAGTTCTCTTCGCCAATATTATTCATATATTCTGGAAATATTCTCCGTAAATTTTCAGCCCAATTCGAGAACTTTTATTTTTGCACAAAAATAACGCCATGACAATTCTGCTGAAAACAATGTCACTCTGGGTTAGTTCCACTCAAATCATGCAATTAGAGTCCAAAACAAGAGAAAAAGTGTTTGGAAATCTATATACGTTTGGGACATATCAATGATGGCAATGAATCATGTCGGATTCCAGGCTCCGCAAACCCTGGATAGATTTGAAATCTGGGTTGCGGGCGAAGAACTCAACCTCCCCAGCCCGCCTACTCGCCGATCTCAAAGCCTAGCTCGATGAACATGAAGGAAATGGGACACAACAGTTTACCCAGGTTCGGGCCACCTTGCGGTGTAAAACCCTACTCCTGCTTTGTGGTGGATTGGCCTCGAGATGGGCTGCTGATGAACTAGTACAGTGGAAGAACAACCTTAGGAGGTGTGTTCTTGAGCTGGTGAGGGAGAGGATGATCTGAATGATCCTTCCTCCTCTATGGTGGTGGCTAGGTCCTATTTATAGCGGCCCTGGTCCTCTTCCCCCAAAATGGAGGTGGGAAGGGATCCCACAACGGCCAAATTCGAAGGGAGACAACCAGTACATCTTATCCTGATGAAAGGTGGTCTTCGCCTGCAAAGCTTCTGGTCATGACGCCGTGGTGGGCTCGGCGATGACCTCCGTCCTGCTGTCCTGGAGGTCTTGGTCTTGTTGCATAGAAATGCAAACCTTTGGCTGATTCCTTGGGACTCCACGCATGCGCTTGCCTCTTTAGCACCAAAGAGGAAACTGCTGTACTACGCCCGCTGGCGCCTGCTTGGCCTTGGTCGTCATGGCTTGCGTCATCCGAACCTCACGAGGCGAGAGCTTGCATAGGAATCTCCTAGGAGGCCGCTCCTTCTGGAGGTCTTGGTGTCGTTGCCTCGCGAGGCTTGGCCCCTCACGAGGGTCTTGTGTTTTTGCTGCTGAAGGTGGGCTGTACCAGGCCGTCGATGGAGCCACGCCATGGGCCGCAGGCAGGCAAGTCTAGGTACCCCCGTTCCAAGAACGCCGACAGTAGCCCCCGGGCCCAAGGCGCGCTCAGACTTGGCTTTGAGGCGAAGCCAAAGGGAAGGGCGGAGCGCCGCGGGCCCCAACCACCTGCGGCCTTGGTCGACGAGTGGCGCTTGGCGGGATGTGGGCGCCCCCACTTCCCCACGTAGCCTCGATAACTGCCAGGCTTGGCGGCCGCCTGTTGCTAGCGCAACTTTCCCATCATTGCCCGCTGTGCTTGCCTTTTGCTCCTCCTCTTTCCTGCGAACTCGCAGCCCTTCTCCCAGATTCTGCGACGGCGCCAATCCTTCCACTGCCGCCATGGCCCCGAGGTCGAAGAAGAAGGGAAATGCCTGCGCTCCCGCCAAGTCCCAGCCGGTCTTGGAGCCCGCTCTTGACCGGTCGACGGTGATCAATCGGGAGGGGTTGCACAAGGTTCGGCCTGCCCTTGCCGCCGATTCCAACGAGTGGAAGGCGATGATGGTCTGGCCCACCTCCCGGGCCATGATCGACATGGAAGCCACCGAAATCCTCATCCATCTTCATGCTCTCTTGTCTGGCCTGGTCCCACCTTTCTCTGATTTCTTCAACACCATAATCTCGCATTACTAGATCCAGGCGCCGCATCTGGACCCCCGGTCCATCATCCTCCTTGCTGCCTTTGCCTTCCTATGCAAGGCTATGGTGGGCATTGCTCCATCCGTTGCCCTGTTCCACCATTTCTTCTCGCTCCACCTGGTCAATGAACGCCAGTGCTCAGGATGCATGGCATTCCAGGCTGTGGTGGCGACAGCTGGCTCAGGCATTGAGTTCACGCTCTGCCCGGATGTGAGGGGATTCCAGAAGCAGTGGGTGTATGTGTACGCCGGCACGTACAGCTCCCAACTCCTTCTTCCACGAGTGCCGGCGATGCCCAGCTCCGGCCGGGGGCACGCGAAGCTCGTTGACCGTCGGCTCACCCACGTCTGTTCCAGGCTGGCCAAGTTGAAGAAGGTCGGGGTGATGGCACCGATGGTGGTGAGGGAGTTTGTCCGGCGATGCATCGCCCCACTCTAGTGCCATTCTCGCCCCATGTGGACCTTCACTGGCCCCAAGGACCCCATAAGGCTCCAGACGCCTTCGCTCCCTTCCAAGACTCTGCGTGCAGTGCTTGGGCTCTTGACGGGCGACCTAGTGCCTGTCGCGCTTCCGGAGGATGGCTGCCTCTTATGGATTTGCTTGAACAAAGAGGACTTCGTAAAGCAGATGCCCCTCTTTGCGAGTGGGTGAAAGTGCGCTAAGTCGACTAGAGGGGGTGAATAGGTGATTTTTATGAATTCTTCACTGAGGAATTTCAGGGTGAGGAAATTCCTAAGCAAAGAACTACTTGCAGCGGAATAAGTACTCAGATGCAGTCATAACATAACATAAGCATAGACATCATGATGAAATGAAAACAAACACAGAGTACAGGAAGCGTAAGCACGGGATAAACAGGATGAAGACAAACAGACTGAGGAAATTGAACTGAGGAAATTGAGAAAGTCTTCAGTCAAAGTCTTCGAACAGATATGAACAAGCACACAACACAGTAATGAGGAAATGGAAGGGTTGAGGAAATAGAACCCGTAGGCTTGGTGAAGACAGTGATTTGGTAGACCGGTTCCAACTGCTGTGATAGTTGTACGTCTGGTTGGAGCGGCTAGGTATTTAAACCTGAGGACACACAGTCCTTACCGTATTCTCCTTGAGCTAAGGTCACACATACCTCACCCAATCACTCGTGGTAAGTCTTCAGGTGACTTCCAAACCTTCACAAACTCGGTCACTCGGCGATCCAATATTTCCTCTTGGATGCTCTAGACCATGAAGCCTAACCGTCTGGAAGATGCACAGTCTTCAAAGGTAACAAGTGTCGGATCCACACAGGATCAATCTCTTCAGTGACGCTCAATCACTTTGGGTTTGTAGGTGTTTGGGTTTGGGTTTTCCTCACTTGATGATTTTCGCTCAAAGTCCTCGGAGGATGGGATGCTCTCAATGACAAGTGTCAGTTTCTCTCAGAGCCGCCAAACCTAGCTAGTGGTTGTAGGGGCGGCTATTTATAGCCTAGGGAGCAGCCCGACATGATAAGACATAAATTCCCTTCAATTATATGACCTTTAGGTGGGTAGATATTTTGGGACAGCTGGCGCATAGCACAGCAACGGTCGGAAATTTGACGATCAAATTCCTCAGGGCTATCATGTTCCTCACTTGTAGGCAATCCGCACTGGCAAATTCCTAACTCCTTAGTCAGAACAAATTCCTTAGAGACCAGAAGAACTTCGTCTCTGTCACTAAAGAAATTGGCTGAACTGCATGAGATTTCCAATGGCTTCACTTGAAGGGATTGGTAGGTGTAGGATTTGAGATGAGCATCACTTCGGAAACTTTTCCTTAGTTTTTCCTCGACCCCCTTTAACAGTACGGTGTTTCCCATGACTCAATAAAGAGAAAAACGAAAATACGAAAACAAAGTCTTCACGCTTCATATTCCTCGCATGAATATAGAGTCTTCACAGTCACACCAATTTCTTCACTTTCAAAGTCTTCAGAAAGTCTTCAGAAATCAAAAGTCTTCAGTTGAAGAAATTCATTTTTAGGGGTCGACTTTCTCTGTAAATATCAAACTCCTCATAGACTTATAGACCTGTATACACTCACAAACGTATTAGTCCCTTAACCTATAAGTCTTCAATACACCAAAATCACTAAGGGGCACTAGATGCACTTACAATCTCCGCCTTTTTGGTGATTGATGACAATATAGGTTAAGTTTTCAATGGGGATAAACATATGAAGTGTAAATACTGATATTGAGGAATTTGATTACAAGATATAGAAGAACTCCCCCTGAAGATGTGCATAGTGAGGAATTTTCTTTTGAATCAATGCACATTTGAAGAGTAGAATCATGGAGATCTCCCCTATATCTTGTAATTCATACACGCATTTAACATATGATATGAAGAATTTGAAATGCATGATGAAATATTGTGACTGATGTAATTCAGTGTGCGTGCATCAACATATATGAGGAAATAGCATGCAGAAGAACATAGCAAAAGTATCAGACCACCATCGGGTTTAAGTTTACAACTCGATCCAATAAAGTCTTCAGAAGAACGAAAGTTGTAACTTAGAAAAAAATGCCCATATATAGAGACCCGCTTGAAGACTAACTCAAATTTCTCCCCCTTTGTCATCGAATGACCAAAAGGGACGAAAAGTGAGGACTAATGCCCCTGAAGAATATTACGAAGTCGATGGAGAAGCGACAGCGTTGTTGGGGTCGGTTGTTGAAGTAGGGCCTGCTGCAGTGTCGTCCAAATCTTCATGCTCATCAGTTTCGCATGATGAAGAATATGAGCTGGCCACCAAGGAGGGAACTTTGACTTTCTTGAATTTCTTCGACGGAGGTTGAGACCAGTCAAAGTCCTGCTTGAAACTCATCTACTTCAGATCTTCTTCACCATAAAGGTGAGACAGAACAGCCCAGGTGCGATTGAATACTTCATGGAGGTAGTAGTGGTTCTTCTTCACTGTATTGTGTGTAGCAGTCATGTTGTGAAGAATGGAACCAAACTGGTGCTTAACCCATTTGTGGTTGCGATCGATCTTCTGATGAAGACTGAGGAGAAGCTCACGATCAGTCATCACCCTTGGAGCTGTGCCTTGAGGATTTTGCTTTGAGGCATTTGCAGCTGAGTCATGAGTGGCAGAGTCATCATTGGTGGAGTAAGATGCAGCTTTGCGGAACTGACCATCCAATGGATGAATGCCTTCATCAATAACAGCAGTGGCCTTGCCCTTTTCATCAGCTAAGGAAAATGTCCGCTTGAGGACTTAAATGGGAGCAAGTAGCTGCCATAGTTGAGAGTGTCAGCTTTGTAATTGATTGAAGACCTTGATCTGAGGAATCTCATAATCCAGGGAGCATAAGGCTTCAATTCAAAAGGGGACAATGCAACATTGGCCAGAGTCCTCATGAAGAAATCATGGTAGTTGACAAGAACGCCATGGATGATATTGAAAAGCAGATTCTTCATGATGCCAATGACCTCTTCTTCATTCGAGTCATGGCCTTTGATTGGACTCAATGTCTTGGTCAGAATGCGATAGACAGTCTGTGGCACATACAACAATTCCTTCACGAGGAATTTGGTCCTTGGGGCTTGACCGGGCTTCAGCGGCTTCATCAACACTTGCATGTAGTGATCACTGAGCTTAGGTTCATGATAGATACAACATGCACCTTCAAGGGGTGGACTGACAGGCAGGGCATGAAGCAATTCAGAGGCCAGTGCTTTGAAGTGAGTGTTTTCCGTCATCCAGTCCAACACCCACGAGTTCACATCTTCAGTATTTCCGGTGATGTGCAGTGTTGCATAGAACTGAAGAATTAGCTCTTCATTCCAATCACAGATATCGGTGCAGAAGTTGAGCAGTCCAGCGTCATGAAGAACACTGAGGACTGGTGTGAAGCAAGGTAGCGATTCCATGTCCACGTGAGGAATATGCTCATGGTCAACGACTTTGTCATTATCAAAAAGCAGTGAAGAATAGAAGTTTGCTTGGCTGGCGGTCCAGAAGCCCTTCCTTCGAAGACGAGCAGAGTCATAAGGATCGTAATCTATGAAGAATACATGCTCATGGAAGAAATCATCGGCCTTGAATTTTTGCTTCTTGGAGAAGGGATTCTTTGGCTTGGGCTGAGGAGTATCAGTCAAAGTCATCAGAGGCTCAGGAATCACATTCTCAGGAACCACAGGCTGAGGAATTTCAGTTTCTGCTTCAGTTGCAGCCTCGGTCTTCTTTTCTTCATCAGCATTTTCATCAGCACTAGTGGCTGGAATTTCTTCAGGAATGTAAGGAGTGGTGCGAGGTTCGTCAGAGCCCATTTGAACTTTAGTGTGTACTGGGGACTGAGGAATCTGTTGTAGTGGTGTGAACATGGGAGAGTTGGGGTGTTGACTTTCCCAAAAGTCATCATTCATTACTGGAGTTGTGCTCCCAATGTCCACGTCTTCATCTTCTTCACTCAATTCTTCAATGCCTGCCTCTTCAGCTGTGAACTGAGGCATTGGCGATGAGACAACTGGGGTTGAAGGGATATTGTCCACTTCAATTTCTTTGTCCAACTGCTCTGAAGAAGCAGTAGAAGGAACGTCTTCATCAGATCCGCTTGGGATCACATATTCTTCACCAAAAGGAATAATTTCCTTTCATGGCATGCTTGAGACGGGAACACCATCAATGGGATTCTCAAAAGAGCTTGTCAATATCTTCATCTTCTTTGGTGCTGAAGATTGAGGTGAAGCAGATGCTTTCCTCTTTTTTACTGCTGCTCGCTCCACAGCTTTGGTTTTCTTCGCTTCTGATGCAGAAGGAAGAACTGGACTTGGTGTTGGTGCAGGAGGAGCAGAGGAAATTGGTTAATTACCTCATGCACAACTGTTTCAGTTTGCCTGGTTGTTTCAGTTTCTTCAGGCTCAGGGGTTGATGCCTCAGCTGGCCTGGCTGGTTCCTTAGGCGCGACACTAGTGGTTGCCCTAGTAATTTCCTCAGCGGCTAGAATAGATGCATCAGCCCTGGTACTCTCATTTTCATCAGCAGCCTGATCTTCATCAGCGGTGTTGGCATGTTCTTCAGTGGGTTGAGCAGATGCTTCACCCTGAGGAATTTCAATGTGCGTTGGAGCAGCATTTGAAGAAAATCCTTTCGCCAATTTGACAAATCTGACTTTGGCTCCTAACCAGTCTGCACGGTAGGTGTCAAATTCATCACTGAGGTTTTTGATCTCAGTCTGAGTACAAATGAGTTCATCAGTGGTCATTTTCACAATGTTCTTTTTCAGAAGTCGCTCCTTCTTGTATTGAGCTTTCTTCAGCTGCCTGGCCTTCTTAAACTTCCATTTTTCTTCGCCTATGAAGGCGGTCAGCGTGTGACTTTGGCCAGGAGTCAGCTTGAAGTCTGACATAGGAGTGTTGGGGTCCTTGTGCCAGAGATCAATGTACTCAAGGATCAACTTTGGATCCAGCAGAAGAGGAACTTCACTTCCTTTGGCTCTAGCGGCCCTCTCCTGTCTATCTCTGATGATTTCGGCTAGTTCCTAATCATCAGCTTCGTCATCACTGGACGGTACATGAAAGGCAACCTGCTTCTTGTGAGGACTTGGTCTAGAGCCTCGTCCAGCAGTGGCCTTGGTCTTCAGCAGAGGGGGGCATGTTGAGGATTGCAGAGGTGCTGAAGAACTTGCAGAGGCTCCTGAGGCAATTGATTTGCCTGTAGTCCTTTGACACGAGGCGAGATGCACAGGTGCTGAGGACTTTGCCGGAGGAGCTGGGGCAGCACGAGGAATTTGTCGTGAGGGCTTTGCAGAGCTGGGCTGTGAGGGCATTTCTGAGGTATTTGGCCGTGAGGGCATTCAAGCAGAAGCACTGGGCTTGTGTGCGGGCTTCTTGGGCATAGTCTTCTTAGGCTTGCTAGCAGAGGCCTCGGCAGTGGCAGCAGCAGAATCTTCATTGAATTTCTTCAGTGCCTCTTTTGCCATTTTGGCCAGCTTAGCTTGACGCTTGGCCCATTCAGCGGGAAATTCCTCACCACGTCTGATGCTTGTGGGATCAGCTTCTTGGCCTGGCACCAATGCAGGTCTTGGGCATGGAGGGTGTATAGCTTGGGAGTGACATAGCGATATTCCCTCCATTCTCTGGCCCATCTCCTCTCTATCCTCTGAATGTGTACTTTACGCTCATTCTTTGTCTCATGAGGAGTAGTGCAGTACCCTACATAGATGTCTTCAGGTATCTCAAAATCATTGTTGACTTCCAATTTCTTCCCTCCCTTCTGAGGTTTCTTGCCGTCAGCCATTTTCTTCAGCTGAGGATTTTGAACGATTGAGTTCTCTGACGAGGTATGTAACTGTAGCGACCAGACCTCAAATGGTATGTGCTGCTGTGCACCAGTGTCATCCCTGGATCAGTAATGCTGACGCACACAGTACAAACGGAGGATTTATAACAGAGTTGCAATCACACACTTATTACATCGAATATCTCCAAAGAGAATAAGTATGATAAATATGGCTTAAGGCCATCTAAAAACGATAACAGCGGAAGACTTGGAAGATAAGTGAGTCCATCAACTCCAACGGCATCACTGAGTATAAGACCACGACCTAAGGAACCTTACTCGTCGTCTGAAAAGTCTGCAACATGAAACGTTGCAGCCCGAAAACGGGTCAGCACATGGAGAATAATGAACAATAATAATGCTATGCTGCATGCATATATGGCTGGTGGAAAGCTCTACGGTTAAAGTTTTTGCGGAAAGCCAATCTTTTCCTACTACAAAGGAATAATTTTTATTTAACTATCATGGTGGTTGTTAAACATTGAGATGGTTGACAACATCTCAATCCCAATTAAAAATCATCATTAACCCAACAAAATTAATTAAAAGTAACAGGGTGATGAGATTCAAATGATAATCCAGGTACTAGATACTCAAATTGTCCATAACCGGGGACACGGCTAACCAAGATTAGTTTGTACACTCTGCAGAGGTTTGTGCACTTTTCCCCACAAGACTCGATCGCCTCCGCTTGATTCTCGCACTACATGATGTTTGAGAAACGGATGACTGAGACACAGCCTTTCAGGAACAATCACTTTACTCCGGGTGGACAGTTACACCTACTTTCCCCTAGATCTGCTAGCCCACCTCTTCAAGAGATCATGTAACCTACTCAACTATGCTAGAGCCCATAATAGCTTGTGGCTGCACACGGAAGTTTCTAGCATGAATAATCTTATGATCCCTTTGAGCCTGGGTGGCGGTCCTTATACAAACAGACAACACTGGGTTCCCCAGGTGCCTCAATCCACCCAGATGTGAGTTTTAGTTGCCACCTTAAGTAAACCATTATTAACAATCTCACATCTGTCATGAATGTCTCTCAAACCCAATCCACGTCTACGAGCATAGCATGGCAATATAATAGCAAACGTAGAAGTAACTCCCAAGGGTTTGATAAAAGAACAGGTAATAGGTACTACCTCAACTACTTCCCAATACCCACAATTTAATTAGATCCTAATCATGCAATGTTTGAGGAATAGATCTAATGCAATAAAAACTGGGTATGGAAGGTATGATCAAAGTGTTACTTGCCTTGCTGATGATCCGCGAAACCTAGCGATTCGAAGTAACAAGCGGCACACTCCGGGTACTCTATCGCAAACAAACAAGCAAACAATAAGTACTCATCTAATGCACAGGTAAAACTCGAATGAAAGATCCAACCAGAAAGTTCAAGTTAAGAACTCCGGTTTGCAAAAAGAATCAACTCGAACGAAGCAACGAAAGTCAAACGGCGAAAGAAACAAGCTTCGTTTACTAATCTGGATCTAGGTCAAATTTTATAGTAGCAAAAACTTGTTTGAGTATGTTAAATGGAAAGAGAATTTCGAGACGAAACTCTAGGCGCTTGAATCGCCTGATTCCGATAAACGAGCGAAAAGTTAAATAAAAACAAAGATCCGATCAGAAATCGAGATCTGAGATAATCAGGAAAAATCCGACGAAAAAGAAAAACTGACGAACGGTTAAAGAACGGACGTTCGTTAACAGAGAAAATCCGACGAATGCGTTTGTTAAAACGAACGGGTCGGTGAACGTTCACTAAATAACTAAACCAAAGAAATAAACCGATCTAGGGTTTTTTTTTAAAACAACGAACGGTTTTTTTTTAAATAAACCGGCAAACGACGGCGAGGTGTACCTCGTCGGGGCGGGGCTCCGGCGGGGCTCGGCTGGGCTCCGGCGAGGGCGGCGGGCTGCGGCG
>NC_057802.1:172169162-172177129 GCF_018294505.1 Triticum aestivum | reverse complement strand
GGCGAGGGAGGGGGCGGCGGCGGGGTATAAAAGGAGGGGTGCTTGGAGGAGGGGGCAAGGCGCGGCGGCGGTGTCCAAGGCGGTCACGGCGGCGGCGTCCGGCGTGCTCGCGGAGAGACGCGGGGATGGGCCGGCGGCTCGGCTGGGCCTCGGCCCGGTCGGGCGCGGCGCGAATTTTTTTTTTAAACATTCCGCCGAAAAATTTGTAGAAAAAAAAATAAAAATCCAAAAAAGATAAAACAAATTTTCCCCGTCTAGTTACAATATTTAGAACAGGGTGAACATTTTTTTGACACAAATGCTGTTTTGAAAATGGGCAATATTTTTAATGCAATTAAAATTGCAAGTAAAATCCGAATAAAATCCAATAAATGATTTTAATATTTTTCCTCCAATATTTCAATTGTTTTGGAGAAGTCATATTTTCTCCTCTCATTAAATTTTTAATGAAATACATTTCCGGAGAGAAAAATAATTAAAACCAAAAATCCTCGTTTTATTATTTGATGAAAATCAAATATGAAGAATCGAGAAAATCCCCAACTCTCTCCGAGGGTCCTTGAGTTGCTTAGGATTTATCGAGGATTTGCCAAAATGCAATAAAATATGCTATGCAATAATGATCTATGTATAACATACCAAATTGAAAATTTGGGATGTTACAAACCTACCCCCCTTAAGATGAATCTCGCCCTCGAGATTCGGGTTGGCTAGAAAACAAGTTGGAGTGGTCCTTCCGTAGATCTTCCTCTCGTTCCCAGGTGGCTTCATCTTCCGAGTGGTGACTCCACTTGACTTTGCAAAACTTGATAACCTTACTGCGGGTAACTCGGCTGGCATACTCAAGAATCTTAACTGGTTTCTCCTCGTAGGTCAAATCACTTTCCAGCTGAATCGCTTCCAGCGGCACAGTATCTCTCAGTGGAATCTCAGCCATCTCTGCGTGGCACTTCTTCAACTGGGAAACGTGAAATACATCATGAACTCCAGACAATCCTTCGGGCAATTCCAGCTTGTAGGCAACTTCTCCCATACGTTCCAAAACTCTATATGGTCCGATAAAGCAGGGCGCTAGCTTTCCCTTAACTCCAAAGCGCTTCACTCCTCGAAGTGGTGATACTCGAAGATAAACTCTGTCTCCGGCTTCGTGAACTGTCTCCTTTCGTTTAGAATCAGCATAACTCTTCTGCCTGGACTGGGCTACCTTGAGCCTATCGCGAATCAACCTCACTTTCTGTTCAGACTCCTTAATCAAACCTGGTCCAAACAACTGACGGTCTCCAACTTCGTCCCATAACAACGGTGTTCTACACCTCCTTCCGTACAAAGCTTCGAAAGGGGCCATCTTCAAACTGGTTTGATAACTGTTGTTATAAGAAAACTCTGCATATGGCAAATTGTCATCCCAACAAGATCCATAATCTAGTGCACAAGCTCTCAACATGTCCTCCAAAATCTGGTTGACTCTCTCGGTCTGTCCATCTGTCTGTGGGTGAAAAGCTGTACTAAATTCTAGCCTGGTTCCCAATGTTTCATGCAACTGTTTCCAAAACTTCAAGGTAAATTGGGTTCCTCTGTCTGATACAATGGTCCTCGGAACTCCATGCAAACATACGATCCTGGTCATGTATATCTTTGCCAACTTAGCACTGGTGTAAGTGGTCTTCACTGGGATGAAATGAGCCACTTTTGTCAAACGGTCGACTACAACCCATATTGAGTCATAGCCTGAACGAGTCCTGGGTAATCCTGTGATAAAATCCATGCCTATTTTATCCCACTTCCATTCGGGTATCGGCAATGGTTGTAGCAATCCTGCTGGCTTCTGATGCTCTGCCTTCACTCTCTGACACACATCACAAACTGCTACATACTCTGCAATATCCTTCTTCATTCCGGTCCACCAGAAAGTATTCTTCAGATCCAAATACATCTTGGTATTCCCTGCGTGAATCGAGTACGGTGAATCATGGGCTTCTTGCAAAATCAACTTCCTGATCTCCGGATCATTTGGCACATAAACGCGGTCCTCAAACCATAAGGTATCGTGCTCGTCCTCACGAAATCCTTTGGCTTTTCCTTTGCTCATCTTCTCCTTTATCTCTTCAATCTCCTTGTCTGTCTTCTGAGCTTCTCTGATCCTTTCCATCAAGGTAGACTGAATCTCCAGTGTCACTAAATAGCCTCTTGGGACTATCTCCAAACATAGCTCGCGAAGGTCCTCGACTAACTCCTGAGGTAACTCTCCTGTCATGAGGGTGTTGACATGACTCTTGCGGCTCAACACGTCTGCTACTACGTTAGCCTTTCCTGGGTGATAATCCAATCTCATATCATAATCCTTAATGAGCTCCAACCATCTCCTCTGTCTGAGGTTTAACTCCTTCTGCGTGAAAATATACTTCAAACTCTTGTGATCTGTGTACACCTCATAATGGTTTCCGATGAGAAAATGTCTCCATGTCTTCAACGCATGCACCACGGCTGCTAACTCCAAATCATGCGTAGCATAATTCTTCTCATGGAGTTTAAGTTGTCGTGAAGCATATGACACAACTCTTCCTTCCTGCATAAGCACTACTCCAAGTCCTCGACGAGAAGCGTCGCAATAAACTTCATAGTCCTTGCGTTGATCTGGTAGAATCAACACTGGTGATGTAACCAATCATTTCTTCAACTCCTGGAAACTAGCTTCACAATCCTCAGTCCAATTGAATTTGGTGTCCTTCTTCAATAGCTCAGTCATGGGCTTAGCAATCTTCGAGAAATTCTCGATGAACCTCCGGTAGTATCCTGCAAGTCCAAGAAAACTTCGGATTTCTCCAACTGTCGTGGGTGATTCCCAACTTGTCACTGTGTCAACCTTGGCAGGGTCTACTGCTATTCCTTCTCCAGAAATAACATGTCCAAGGAATCCAACTTCCTTCAGCCAAAATTCACATTTGCTGAACTTGGCGTATAACTGATGTTCTCTGAGCTTCTCAAGTACCAGTCGCAAATGCTCCTCATGCTCTTCCTCATTCTTGGAAAAGACTAAAATATCGTCAATGAACACCAGGACGAACTTATCCAAAAACTCCATAAACACTTTGTTCATCAGGTTCATAAAATAGGCAGGTGCGTTAGTCAGACCAAATGACATAACGGTATACTCATACAGTCCATATCTGGTGGTAAAAGCCGTCTTAGGTATATCCTACTCTCGAATCTTTAACTGATGGTATCCTGATCGTAGATCGATCTTGGAAAATACTTTAGCTCCTTGTAGGAGGTCAAACAAATCATTGATCATCGGCAGTGGGTACTTGTTTTTGATGGTCACTTCATTCAATCCACGGTAATCAACAACCATCCTCAACGATCCATCTTTCTTCTCCACTAGAAGTACTGGTGACCCCAAGGTGACGAACTTGGGCGAATATAGCCTTTATCCAGTAACTCCTTGATCTGCTTCTTAATTTCCTCCAAATCTTTTGCGGGCATCCTGTACGGTCTCTTAGATATTGGCCCTGTGCCTGGCAAAAGTTCAATAAAAAACTCAATGTCTCTATCCGGTGGCATGCCTGGCAACTCTTCTGGAAATACATCCGGATAATCCTTCACCACTGGTACTTCCTCCTGTACAACTCCTGATAAGGAATTCACTTGAGTCCTCTTCGGCATATGCCGGGATACATACTTGATCCTTTTTCCTTCTGGGGTGGTAAGCAAAATCGACTTGCTGGCACAATCAATGTTTCCTCCATACAACGATAGCCAATCCATTCCCAAAATCACATCCAAACCTTGCGACTCCAAAACTATTAGGTCTGAGGGGAAAACATGCCTACCAATTGCCAATGGCATCTGAAAACATCCTTGGCTTGCCATATACTCTGCTCCTGGCGAGGTTACTAACATAGGGGTTCTGAGAACTTTGGTGGGCAGCTTAAACTTATTCACAAATCCCCTTGATATGTATGAATGCGATGCACCAGTATCGAAAAGAACGGTTGTAGTAAATGACTTAACCAAAAACTTACCTATTACTGCATCAGGCTGAGCTTCAACCTCCTCCACTCTCACGTGGTTCACGTGTCCTTTGTTGAACGGGTTCGGCTTCTTCCCAGAGCTTCCATTACCATTTCCATTTTGGGCTTCAGGACAATCAGTTGCATAATGTCCAGTCTTCTGGCACTTGAAACAGGTAACGTGACTTAGATCCCTCTTGGCTGGGGTAGATGGGTTGGTGCGGTTCTGTCCGTTGGTTCCTCCATTCCCATTACCATTCTTGGAGCCATTATGATTGTGTAAACTACCTCCTCCATGGGTATGCTGAAACTGTCCTCCCGGCTTCGGGGCAAATCGTGGTTTCTGTTGAGCTCCAGAGTTATACTTCCCTTGTCCATACTTCCTCTTACGGTTTTCAATCTACTGTTGCTTCCCTTCAATCATGAGAGCTCTATCTACCAACTCCTGGTAGTTGTTGAAGGTTGCTACCATCAACTGCATACTCAGTTCATCATTCAGTCCTTCCAAAAATTTCTCCTGCTTGGCTGCATCTGTAGCAACGTCATCTGGTGCATAACGTGCTAACTTACTGAAATCCTCCACGTACTGGCCTACGGTGCGTCCTCCTTGGCGTAGGTTGTGAAACTCGCGCTTCTTCATAGCCATAGCTCCTGCTGAAACATGAGCTATACGGAAAGCTTGCTGAAACTGGTCCCATGTGACAGTGTCAATAGGGTGTGTGGCGGTATAATTCTCCCACCATGATGCTGCGGGTCCATCAAGCTGATGTGCGGCAAAACGCACTCTTTCCGCATCTGTGCATCTTGCAGTGGTCAACTCCCTTCCAACTTTGCGGAGCCAATCATCTGCAACAATCGGCTCGGTGCTACTGGAAAACACCGGCGGGTTTAGCCTTAAGAAACGGGCTAAATGATCAACAGGTGGTGGTGGTGGTGGGTTGTTGTTGTTGTTGTTGTTGCCTTGGTTCTGTACTAACACTTGCATCAGGGCATTCTGTTGCTGAATCAACTGGCTGATCTCCGGTGGGAAAACAAATCCGGTGTCGCGTCTCGGAGGCATCTGATAGGTTAGAAAAGATGAGAGTTAAGAATAGAATGAGGTCTAGAGGGAAAACACTACCCATATGCTCATGAGACAAATACAATCAATATCACTCAATCAATTCAAACAAGGCATAACAATCGATCTAACTAGTGTTACAAAGTGCTTGAACTATACTATTAAATGGGGGAAAACTACTACTGATATGGTGGTCTACTAGAAAATCTAATCAGTTGAAGACTCCATGATGTCTGCTCCAGCTTCATCAACAAAGTCATCTTCACTTGGTTCCGAGTCGGTGTCGTCGATGATGATGTAGTTATCCGGGCAAGTGCATTCGTCATCTTTTGCTTTTGGCACTGGATTTCCCATGAATACTCCAATCTTCTTCTCCAGGTCGTCATTCTTCCCTACTAATGCGACGATTTCCTCCATATAATCCTCGCGTGTAGCCTTGAGTTCTTCCTCCAGCTCCTTGATCTCCGTCAATGCCTTCTTCAGTTCTTCCTTGTCCGAGCACATCTGGTTCTCCTGGCGACGGATATGTTGGTTCTGCTCCTGGATGAAAGCTGCAATTGATCCATCCGTCTTGGTTCTGATCATCTCCCATTGCGCATCTCGGCGTCCACAAATCTGATAAATTGTATCCTTAAGCTCCTGGTGGTAGACTTCTCCAATGCGTCCCATAGCGATGTGGGCGGCCATGCTCTTCCCTAAACTCCAGGTTGATGCTTCGAAAACCAATCTTATGGGTTCAGTAACTGGCACAAACGTCCTTCCTGGAATGTGAACTTGAATCTTCCAGCTCTCCTCTTCGGGTAATGTGGCGTTGTAGGTTCCGGTGATGCTTGGTATTCCTATGTTCAAGTACTTAGTGACTTCCTTCAAGTGTCGTCCAAAAGGCGTGTCTTCATCTGGTTGCATGAATTTGCTCCTTGCATCCGCCATTCCTAAAAGAGTAGAAAATGGAGAGGGGTCAGAAATGAGAAGAGAGAAGTGTTCTAGGGCTTAAGCTTAGTGGTCGTGTCCTACAGTCAGCGTGTGCTCTGATACCACCTTTGTAGCGACCAGACCTCAAATGGTCTGTGCTGCTGTGCACCAGTGTCATCCCTAGATCAGAAATGCTGACACGCACAGTACAAACGGAGGACTTATAACAGAGTAGCAATCACACACTTATTACATCGAATATCTCCAAAGAGAATAAGTATGATAAATATGGCTTAAGGCCATCTAAAAATGATAACAGCGGAAGACTTGGAAGATAAGTGAGTCCATCAACTCCAACGGCATCACTGAGTATAAGACCACGACCTAAGTCACCTTACTCGTCATCTGAAAAGTCTGCAACATGAAACGTTGCAGCCCGAAAACGGGTCAGCACATGGAATATGCTGGCAAAATAACACATGGAGAATAATGAACAATAATAATGCTATGCTACATGCATATATGGCTGGTGGAAAGCTCTACGGTTAAAGTTTTTGCGGAAAGCCAATTTTTCCATACTGCAAAGGAATAATTTTTATTTAACTATCATGGTGGTTGTTAAACATTGAGATGGTTGACAGCATCTCAATCCCAATTAAAAATCATCATTAACCCAACAAAATTAATTAAAAGTAACAGGGTGATGAGATTCAAATGATAATCCAGGTACTAGATACTCAAATTGTCCATAACCGGGGACACGGCTAACCAAGATTAGTTTGTACACTCTGCAGAGGTTTGTGCACTTTTCCCCACAAGACTCGATCGCCTCCGCTTGATTCTCGCACTACATGATGTTTGAGAAACGGATGACCGAGACACAGCCTTTCAGGAACAATCACTCTTTACTCCGGGTGGACAGTTACACCTACTTTCCCCTACATCTGCTAGCCCACCTCTTCAAGAGATCATGTAACCTACTCAACTATGCTAGAGCCCATAATAGCTTGTGGCTGCACACGGAAGTTTCTAGCATGAATAATCTTATGATCCCTTTGAGCCTGGGTGGCGGTCCTTATACAAACAGACAACACTGGGTTCCCCAGGTGCCTCAATCCACCCAGATGTGAGTTTTAGTTGCCACCTTAAGTAAACCATTATTAACAATCTCACATCTGTCATGAATGTCTCTCAAACCCAATCCACGTCTACGAGCATAGCATGGCAATATAATAGCAAACGTAGAAGTAACTCCCAAGGGTTTGATAAAAGAACAGGTAATAGGTACTACCTCAACTACTTCCCAATACCCACAATTTAATTAGATCCTAATCATGCAATGTTTGAGGAATAGATCTAATGCAATAAAAACTGGGTATGGAAGGTATGATCAAAGTGTTACTTGCCTTGCTGATGATCCGCGAAACCTAGCGATTCGAAGTAACAAGCGGCACACTCCGGGTACTCTATCGCAAACAAACAAGCAAACAATAAGTACTCATCTAATGCACAGGTAAAACTCGAATGAAAGATCCAACCAGAAAGTTCAAGTTAAGAACTCCGGTTTGCAAAAAGAATCAACTCGAACGAAGCAACGAAAGTCAAACGGCGAAAGAAACAAGCTTCGGTTACTAATCTGGATCTAGGTCAAATTTTATAGTAGCAAAAACTTTTTTGAGTAGGTTAAACGGAAAGAGAATTTTGAGACGAAACTCTAGGCGCTTGAATCGCCTGATTCTGATAAACGAGCGAAAAGTTAAACAAAAACGAAGATCTGATCAGAAATCGAGATCTGAGATAATCAGGAAAAATCCGACGAAAAAGAAAAACTGACGAACGGTTAAAGAACGGACGTTCGTTAACAGAGAAAATCCGACGAACGCGTTCGTTAAAACGAACGGGTCGGTGAACGTTCACTAAATAACAAAACCGAAGAAATAAACCGATCTAGGTTTTTTTTTTAAAACAACGAACGGTTTTTTTTA